>NW_026027048.1:0-13368 GCF_019186545.1 Solanum stenotomum | reverse complement strand
AAAAATGGTAAAGTCTTGTTTGATGATTGTGTTGAATGTCGTATGTGGTGAGGCTGTCTTGAAACACATGTTTGATAATACCTAGAACTTTCCTCGTTGGTTATATTGATTAGTGTGAGCGAATGATAGAGATTATCTTAGGCACCATTTGTGGAGAGTGAGTCGATATTTCCATTATACCTCTTTGTGACCACCTTGTTAGAGTGTGAACCTAGCTTGGCACCATTTGAGCCTATCCTTTTCTTTGGATGAACCTTGAGCACAAATGACCATTTTCTTTCCCACCTAAAATCTTCATGGAGCATTGGTTGTTTTGAATAGCCAACTTAGGCCAAAATCCTAAGTTGGAGGTGTGGTGAAAAAGGAGAAAAATCAAGAAGTTTGAGAAATTCACCCTTGAAAGTTAGTGATGAAAAAGATGGAACCCATCCATATAAAAAAATGAAAAGAAGAAAAAGATCGAAAAAGAAAAGAATGGTTGAAATAAAGTATTTGCAATGAGCAAATGAAATGGGGTATCTAACAAGTCGTGCTTAAAAGAATAGGGTGTGATTTTGAGAATCAAAATGTGGGATAGAAATAGTGAAAGAATTAAATGCAGGCCATTCTTCATGAAGGTAGAAGTCAGTAAGCCTAAATGATCATACCATTACCCTCAGCCCCGTTAAAAGCCTTGAAAGACCTTGGTGATCTTGATTAAGCTTAATATCATGCCGGTTTGAAAATACTGGCAAGCCTATGGGGAAGAATCATGCATGTGTTTGATTTTGAGAGGGTAAGTGTTGTTTTGATTCCAAAATTTTAGAAGTTTGATGAGCTTTGTGTGAGCATGGAATCGTTTTTGATGTGAGGGTATTCAAATGCTTTTGTTGAGCTTGAACTTGCATTGGAAGCAAGCATTGTGAGCTTGAGTTCATTTGATAATGGTTAGTCACATTTTGAAACTTAGAGTACACAATTGAACATTGCATGAGTGATTTGAACCTCTTGTGTGTATTCATGTTGAGTTTTGAGTAGCACTGTTTGTAGACATCCTTGTTGAACTGATTGATATTGAGTTTTACTTGAGGACAAGCAAAAGTTTAAGTGTGGGGTTTTGATGAGTCTTAGATTTTGACTCATTTAGGGCTTTGTTTTCATAGTTTTATTGTCCTCAATGCCTAATTTATGCTCTAACTGATGTTAAAGTGTTGATTTGTAGGAAGGAAGGAAAAGAAGCAAGGCAAGGACATTACCGGGCAAAAAGGAGTGAAAATGCTGAAGAAGTTGAAGAAAGGTAATTCTGGTGATTCCCAAGACCACTTGGCGAACTGCCGAGTGGCACTTTAAGTCGCCAAAAGTCACAGCGTGCCAGCTTTGGGGAAAAACCAACTTAGCGATGGAAATGTATAGTCGGTGAACCGCCGAATGAATCGGCGATGACCTCGATCCTGGTCGCCTAAAGTTATAAAACTCTGAGGTTGAAAAGACAATTAGGCAATACGACAAGGAAGCGTGGCACTTTGCGCATCACCGACCTGGTTGGCGATGCTCGACTAACTTCGCCGATCAATCCAAAAGCTACAAATTTTGAAGAGTATAAATGTAAAATTTCAAAATAGTTTTAAGGGTGGTTGGGAGAATTCTGAAATTCCCAGATTCTAAACAAGTGTTCTAAGAGTTTTAATTGGAATTCTTGATCCCCCAAGGATATTTTTAGAGTTTTTAAATAGAGTTTTCAAGCGGGTTTTGAATTTGAGTTGATTTAAAGCATTGTAAAGACTTGTAAATCATTACCCAGTTCATGGATAAAATAATTGGTAATCGTTTCTCACTTTTTATAATGTGTGGCTAAAACCCCATTCTTAGGGGTGTGATCATGTGATTATCTTTTCTAATTAGCTTATGGGTATTGTTGTTTACTGATTTAAATGTTATTTTAAAGTGGGTTTGATTGATAGTTGTGTATTAACCCATGAATTGTAGTTGCAAATGCAATTCTAACTTAGTGTTCTGGGCTTGCTTGAGAAAGAGGTTCTAGAATTAAGGCTATTGATTGATGATTGTAGTGATTGGGTTATCGTTGATTCAGCTCGACAGAGTGAATCTAAACTCGATCCTACCAATCTAGCTCGAGAGAGTAGATTAATTGAGGTATTGGGTTGTTTATATTGTTATGCTTGTCGAGGTTCGAGAACTCACTTGTATTGTAATAGTTGTTCGAGAGAAAGCTATTGCATCTATAGTCTAGCCTACCCACTAAGATTCAACAATTGTTAGTAAATTACAATTACCCATATAGTGAAATTATCCTTTAATCGATCACATCCCCTAGAATTCCTCTCTACTTATCTACTCCCCTATTTTTGTAGTTTTAATTTAAAAACCTAATCCCCCATCTGACACTTGTTGTCAAACCCCTTTAATTTACGTTGCTTTANCGTTTCTCACTTTTTATAATGTGTGGCTAAAACTCCATTCTTAGGGGTGTGATCATGTGATTATCTGTTCTAATTAGCTTATGGGTATTGTTGTTTACTGATTTAAATGTTATTTTAAAGTGGGTTTGATTGATAGTTGTGTATTAACCCATGAATTGTAGTTGCAAATGCAATTCTAACTTAGTGTTCTGGGCTTGCTTGAGAAAGAGGTTTTAGAATTAAGGCTATTGATTGATGATTGTAGTGATTGGGTTATCGTTGATTCAGCTCGAAAGAGTGAATCTAAACTCGATCCTACCAATCTAGCTCGAGAGAGTAGATTAATTGAGGTATTGGGTTGTTTATATTGTTATGCTTGTCGAGGTTCGAGAGAACTCACTTGTATCGTAATAGTTGTTCGAGAGAAAGCTATTGCATCTATAGTCTAGCCTATCCACTAAGATTCAACAATTGTTAGTAAATTACAATTACCCATATAGCGAAATTATCCTTTAATCATCACATCCCCTAGAATTCCTCTCTACTTATCTACTCCCCTATTTTTGTAGTTGTTAATTTAAAAACCTAATCCCCCATCTGACACTTGTTGTCAAACCCCTTTAATCTACGTTGCTTTAATTTGATAATGTTTACTTCTACAAACGAATAGAGCACGACCCTCACTTCTTGATTGAATTCCATACCGTATCACTCCTTGTGGGTTCGACTCCAACTCTTTGTTGGTTTTATACTAGATTACGATGCCTACACCTAGAATTGGATGAGGTGTAGTTGAGCATTATCATGCATCCCCATTGCTAGTGGTCATTTTGGTAGTCTTGAGTAGTGGTGAGTCCTCATATTCCGAGGACCAAACCTTTTATTGTATTTAATCTTTACTTTTCAGATATTGTATGTGTTAAATGTTTTACGTCCCAATCACTCTTGATGTAATAGATGACTTTGAAACTACTTAGACTTCCGCTCGTTTTTAACATCTATTTATGATATGACTGTCTTTTGAACTCTTTAATTCTATTATCTTGTTTATACATGCTAAGTGGTTTGTGTAGAGCCTCTTGGGGTCCTATACGCCATGTCACGTCTAGGGTAAACTTTAGTTCGTGACACCAATTTATCAATTCAAGACTCTTGGTGGTATACATATTTTGTCAATCCTTGAACAAACTTTGCCATATTTGCTAGATGTTCCTCCAGGGATAAAGTATCATTTACCATTGCTTGCATTATTATTGGGGACGTAAAAGAGTAGCATGGATTGTCACACAAGTTGATCTTCATTGACTCACATTACGAGATGCGTGTGGAGAGGATTCATTAGTTGAATCATAGTTCTTCTTTGTGGTAGAGTTCTTAGTACCAGAGCACTCAAGTAGAGTTAAGGTCTTCTTGTTCTTTTCACCAATACTACTTTCTCCTTCTGAAGCATTTGTGGATGACCTTGACCCTTTTGGAGTTAAAGATCCAAAAATAAAAGTTAATGTGGACGACACTTGAACTGTTTGTTGTCCCGACATAGTGACCTTCCACCTCGTAATAACTCCAAAACTTTCGAAAGTAACACCAAGAATTCTAACTACTTCAGTAGATCTAGAACTTGGAGTTAGCAACCTTAGAGGTAGTTGATTGAGTGTTTAACTTTTTGGAAGTCATTTCAATATTCTTTGATGCTTGAAAAGTTAAGAAGAGAGGTAGAGATTGTTCCACTAGGGTTCTAGAATTTGTAGACAATAGAATCCGCGTCCAAAAATAATAATAAACAAGAATGTAAAGTGTTGCAACAATCGTATTTATTAGATTTCAAATATGAACATTACAATCTCTATGAATCATCGGCTTCGTCTTTTTAAATATACTTTCAAGGGCCATTGAGCTTGAAATTGAATCTTGAACTTGTTCTTAACTTATACTTGAGTTCGAGGGCTTTTGAGCTTGTTCTTGAACTTGAATGCTTGAATTCTTGAACTTGTAGCTTATAGAGAAATCTATGGCGTTTGATCCATGAGATTTTTCTGACTTCTTGTTAGAATTCTGATCCGTTTTATGAATTGTGAGGCTTCTATTTATAGTTGTAAAATTGAGGAGTTATGTTTAGGGGTGTGCAAAAACTGAACCAACCAATAAACCGAACATAAAACAATGTTATTGGGTTAATGGGTTAACGGATTTTTAATGGTTTTATAAAAAAAATACTATTGGGTTATCGATTTTTAGTATAGGGTTATTGGGTAAATCAATAACCCTTTAAGACGATAGTAAGTTACTACTATACCTTTCATAAATATTAATAATTTAACATAATTAGACACTATATCAGTACTCTACACTACGGTCTACACAACTCACACTTCATAGTTCTTCTACTTCACATCAGAAATTCCATATTATATTTTGGTTGAAACATGTAATTGTAGCTTTCATACTACATCTACTCTTATTGATGCAATTTCTCATTATATTTCTTGTTTTACTGTATCAAAGCATTTATAGTTGATTTGTTTGTCTCACTATATCGTGCCAAATTGTTAGAGAAGTGAGAAATCATATATTTATTTTATAAACATTTTCTTATAAGGTAAATAGAATACTTAACCGTTTATGACCAAAAATTCGATAAATAAAAAATTGATAAACAATATCTTATTGGTTTAGCGTACGTAAAAACCGAAAACCGATAAACCGAACCAATAATACATAAAATCGAACCGAACCGACTGATGCATACCCCTAGTTATGATTAAAAAAGATTTCCCCTTCGCCAATCAGATTTAAGTGACATGTCTATTTAGCTTTAGCAAAGTGGACTCATTATTTGTAGCCCAAATTACCGAAATTAGACTTTTAATTAAGCCCACATTTGTTGAACTTCAATAATTAATCCAATTATATTCATTTTGACTAATATATCTTTAATTGAATATTATTAGAATCATTATATAAAATTTATATCTAATAAGTTTTAAATGATTACCATGGGAACTTTAAAAAAATACTTTTTTAGAAAGCCTTTGGGGTTTACGGACTAATTTATATTTAACAAGACTTTGAAGTGGA
This sequence comes from Solanum stenotomum, assembly GCF_019186545.1. Lineage (NCBI taxonomy): Eukaryota > Viridiplantae > Streptophyta > Magnoliopsida > Solanales > Solanaceae > Solanum > Solanum stenotomum. Next base: position 7,894 of record NW_026027048.1, on the reverse strand, counting down.
GGTTAAGATAATAAGTTCATGCAATTAAATATTGGGATAAGGGTCTGAAAAATATCCAACTTTGGTCGAATTTGCTCTTGCGATACTAAACTGTCATGAGGATCTATTACCTCTCTAGACTATTTAATAGTGTTTTTTTTATCCCTGAACTATTTAATAGTGTATTTTAAAGCTATATATGTGTCCACGTGGACACATTACTATTTATAATTTTACATTATTTTTTATGTCCATGTGGGCAAATATATATGTTTAAAATACGGTATTAAATAGTCTAGGGAGGTAATAGGTTCTCATGAAAGTTTAGTATCGCAACAGCAAATTCGATCAAAGTTAAGGTATTTTTCAGACCCTTATCCCTTAAATATTTAAAGATACTCAACAAAAATGATGCCGGTCGTCTGATATGTAACATTTGTTCATACAATAAAATTTTTAACTTCTTTAGGAACAAATGCAATTATTAAGGATATCTTATCATGTTCTTGAAACAAATACTTCTTTCATTTCCGCATGAATATATATATATATTTAATTTAAACTTTTCACAAGACAATCATTAAATTAAATAATAATTTTGTAAATTTTACATGTTTTAATTTAAACGCACAAGATTTTTTCCTTGTTTTCAATTTAAAAGTACAAGATTCAAAAGTCTTATTTTTGTTTGTTAAACTATGTGTCAAATCAAAATCATACTAACACATTATTAAGAACGGGAAATAATATTCTTGAACCAATGTAATTAATCTCATTATATCTTTTTGTCTTAAAATAGTTTTATTATTATATACGTGCCGTCGTGCATCCCACTTATGTTTAACTTGCAAAGCTCCAACATCTCTATTGTATATGGAATCTATATATGTATAAATACCTTTAGAAAGGCCTCTCAATTGATTAAATTTGATTTTGAATTAAGTGCTATAATTTGCTTAATTAACACATTAAATTAAATGGAGAAGAAGATAATACAACTCTTGTTTATATGTTGTATTTTTCATGAACTTATTATTGTGTCAAGTGCACTTCAAGTTGGTTTTTACGCTCAAAAATGTCGTGCAGCCGAAAGTATTGTGCAACAAGAAGTGCAACGTTCCTTCTTTACTGATCGTTCCATCACAGCGGCCTTGCTTCGGATGTATTTTCACGACTGCTTTGTCAGGTACGTAATAATATTCTTTCTTCTGCGTGTCATATACACAAAATTTCGACCTTTCAATTCTTGCTTTGGTTCAATTAATTGTATGTTTCTTGGACGGGTTAATTGGGAATAAATCTACTTGTCATAAAGTTTTTTGCAAATATATTTTTTTATTATTGAAATATCAGAATATAATTATATGTGTGATATAATTAAAGGTGTCAAATAATTGGATTAGATTGACGACATATAGAAAATGAATCAAATTGCAATTCACTCACTTTCTCATTTCTTATTTGTTTAATAATAATCTTCCGAAATTGAACATTTGACTCATATAAGGTTGTGGTGAATGTGCTCAACAATTTGGTACGTGGATATTTATCTTTTATTCATATTTGTATGAGTTAAAATAGATTGACACCTATATTTATCCTTAAAGTGATCCAAGTTATTAAAGTATAATTTGAAATTGCCGACTCTACATATAACAAATTCTGCTATTTCCTAAGTTCTTTTTTTTATTTTTTAAAATTATTTTAATTTTTTTAACAAAGTAGTGATCTCTAAATTGATTGTCTCGTAGAGTTTGGTACATTATGTAAAATGTTCTTCCTCTATCTCAATTTGGTTTTCTTGATTTGATTGGATATTTTTTAATCTAAAGATACATATTCTTTAATACTGTGGTCATACTCATGTCGAGTTGTCAAATTAGGATACAGAACTAAAAAAGAAAATAAGATAATTGTAATAACTTTGTTCAGGGTTGTGATGCATCAATACTGATAGACTCGAAGAACACTGGAAACAAGCAATCAGAAAAAAATGCGGGACCAAACTAATCAGTAAGAGGATATGAGCTTATTGATCGGATTAAGAGCCGACTAGAGTCTGCATGCCCAACTACTGTCTCCTGTGCAGATATCATAGCATTAGCTACTCGAGATTCAGTGGCATTAGCTGGAGGACCTATGTATAACATCCTCACTGGGAGACGAGATGGGCTTGTCTCAAATCCAGCAGAAGTTAACTTACCAGGACCAAGTTTAACAGTGCAAGAAGCATTAAAAATTTTCACAAACAAAGGGTTTATCCTGAATGACATGGTGACTCTTTTGGGTGCCCATACCGTTGGAATTACACATTGTAGTCTTATTCAAGATCATATATCTAGATTTGACGGGAGTATGGATCCTAACTTGTTCACAAGACTTAGTACTTGTGCTGCAAGGAATAGTGATCCCTCAGTTTTTGTAGATTAAAGCACGTCGTTTATTGTGGACAATGAGTTCTACAAGCAGATAAGGTTGAAGAAAGGGATCTTAAAAATTGATCAAGAACTTGCATCAGATAGGTCAAGTGCTGGGATTGTTAATAATTTTTCTACAAATCCAAAAGCCTTCCAACAGGTTTTTGCAAATGCATTGATCAAGTTAGGGAACACACAAGTTCTTGAGGGAAAATTTGGAGAAATTAGAAAAAATTGTAGAGCGTTCAACCCTCCTCAGCCGAAAAAATGTCAGCCTCTCCCTCCTAGAAAGAGCTTTCACCCAAAGAAGTCAAAGAATCCTCCACCTCGCAAAGGATCAAAGTTTTCAATTCCATTCCTCGCCCCTTAATTAATAAGCCTCTAAGATTCTTCATTATACCCATAACATTCTACTTATATTATTGCAAGCATGTTTCTAATCTTTTGTCTTTTTAACCCACTGATTTTTTTTTATTAGCTCATTGTTTCGGTTGATTTCATGTTTAGCTCACCAAAAGAAAATAGGCATATATAATACAATAAGTGTTCCCTTTAACTTGAATTCAATGGTCATTTATGCCCTCCAATTTTGTGTGTGCATAAATACACGCTTAAATTTGTATAAAGTTGAACCAATAGACACATTTTGTCTTATGTGGTGTCGTACATGGTAATTTTGTGTCATACGTGTCATTCTACATGATTGTTTTGTGTCCTACGTGGTGCCCTACATGTATTATGCCAGTAGGACACTTGTGTCTACTTGTTCAATTTTATAAAAGTTTAAATGTCTACTTGTGTACACCGAAGATTGAAGGGAATAATTATATCCTGAAGTTAATTTAAATGAGATGTTTATGTATTAGTGTGTTTTTTTCTTCTAGTGTTGTTTGTTCTACTGGTGGAAATTCTTGCACTTCTGTATGTTAGAAGGAAAATATAGTGTTTTAGTTTGCGATTACTGGATTAGGCTACTCGCTATTTCATATTTTCTCCATTTCTTCCAACTTCTACTAGGTGGATGACAAGCATTCCGTTATAATATGTGTTATATAAATTAAATTAATTAAAACAACGCTTCAAACAACAATTGTAACAGTTGAATTGCGATCTTTTGTCTATACATAACAAAATATCTAGAAAAAAAATTTAAAAAGTTTAATATTTGAAGTTTATCTTTGTCTTTTTTTAAAAAAATTTAATTACCAGATGTACCGTGCCCGTGCTTAGCACGTGCCCAACAATTTGAGAGAAAATTTTCAATCTTAGCTAGGAAGTGTGAGCTTTCATTTGGTTATCAATTTTCTTTGTTATCTTCTAAATAAAATTACTCACTACATACATTTGATGAAAGTAAATAAAAAATTATAAAATATTTACAGTAAGAAAGATGTATTAGCATGATTGTAGGAGTATAATCATGATTATAGTAAATCATGATTTTAGGGATCCATATCATTGTAGGGATTCATAATAAGGGAATATATCTTGTTATACATATATATTTGTTTCCTAGAATAAGTAGATGTCTTAGTAAGCACATACTTGTGTATACTTTTATATTTTCAAGTTGTGAAGGCAAGTTATATATAAATTTTATGTCTGTCGTTGTTGACACCCAATTTTGACCCTCTACAATTGAATTAATCATCAAGCCTCTTCAATATCAAACGATTTGTAATAATTAGTTTTATAAATTGAAAATATTTTCAAAATATATTTAAGTAATTTTGTCATTATTATAACTTTTAAATAATACGTATGTTTTATATATATATATAATTAGTACATTTTATGAATATTTGAAAATCATCTTTAAAAGATTTTATTTTTTTACCTGACTATTTTGTCAATTGGTTTAGTTAATCAATAGTTTATGTTTTGAATTATTAAGTTTATAATTAAGCTAATTATTTTATTTTGTTAAGCTTAAGAAACTCGTTAGTTAACTAATGTTATTTCGTCTTATTTAATTTTTAACTAAATTCAGTGATTAAATCAAAATTGGCTATCTTTTAAACTTAAATTGGCTAGAGTTGAAATCTAAATGGCCAATTCCCAATAGAAATTTGGCTACATCTTCAATCTAAATCCAAATCCAAATCCAAATCCAAATCCAAATCTTCTTATTCCTATTTTAACCATCCACTGAAACCGATTTTGGGCCATCCTGATCGACCCAATTCCATTCAACCCAACCCACTTTTCAATCAGCAAAGACCCAACAAAACACCAATACTACAGCGATCCAACAACGTACAATATATATGAAACTATACACCCACCCATACTCATCTTCTTCTTCGCGAGAACATGAAACCAGAAACGACCCAAATCCAGACGAACCTGACCGTAATCCAACAGCCTTGCGAACTCAGTCCAGCAACGCGTGCCCAACTCGTTGTGTTATCGTTTCTCCCTTATCCGTTCGTACCTAGATCATTCTAGAATCGAGGTGTCATCAATTCACACCTCTTGCCCCTTGAATCAACGACTCAATTCATTTTTGTGTTGAAGTTTGTTGAAGGAACCAGAATTTAAAGCTGGCAACTTTATCTCCTCAAGGAATTTGATTTTCAAATTCCTCCAAGTCATCCTTATCCTCACCCGATTTCCCCCAATCTATTCTGTTCCCCCACTATAAATGCTCTTGTTCATTTACTGTTATAGGGGGAGGGGAGATTTTTTCGACCATTTAAAAACACAAAAAGAATTCATCCAGAAATAGAGCTTTAGACAGTCGAAAAGCATTTCAGGTTTAATAAACTTTAAAGGAAAATATCATATTTCTTGTTGTTGTTTTCGAGTCATTCGTGTTGGGTATATAGCAAGAATTAATGGGAAATTGAGGGAAGATGAAAAGAGGAATTTGAAAAGATTCTTTTATGCTTTAGTAAAAGACATTTCTCCCTCATTGGTGGTGGAAAGAAAAGTTAAAGTGTTTAAATAGAGAAACACTTCTAACAGTTGTTAAAAGGGTTGGAAAGAGGGATTCCCCTCACATCATCGTCGTCGTCGCTCGCTCAGTTACGACTTCGGCTTAGGAAACTGATCGATCGAGAGATTATTTTTTGGAAATTTTTTGTTTTAATCATTTAGTGAATGTCACGCCCAAAACTACCCCCAGGACACGTACACGGGACCAGGATCACGAGTGACGCCAAGCTAACCTACTGGCATATCATAAGCATACTAAAGTAAACTGAAGTAACGAAATAATGTGAGGAAGCTAAATCATCATTTAAACTGAAATGATGGGGAATACCCATAAATTGTATGAATATATGAAAGCTGAGAGTTTAATAACAACTGAAAAGTCAAACTCAAATACTAAAGTTGAAACTAACTATGTCTAAAAATAAGCTTCTAACTGACTAGAAGTGTTGGGACATGCCCCATCTAAATCTAACGAATACTAAAACCAAAGACTAAACGCAGAGGAAGTTATTCATGTCAATCGTCCTTGAAGAATTAGGACTCACCACTGATGCTGCTAAAGTGAAGATCGGGAACCGATCTATGAGTGATCTGGAAGCTGAGAACCTGAACCTACATCACGAGAAGATGTAGCGCAGAGTATGCGTCCATACTTGAAAGGTACTGAACATGCAGGATATAATAAAGCTGAACAATAATCATAATTGAACCAAAGCATATATTTGAGCAATGATAAGAGATAAGCATGACACTAAACTGAGAATACTGAACATGAAATAACTGAATACAATGACCAAGTTTATTAACATGCTGAAACTGAATACTGAACTGTGACTGATAACGTGGTCAATGTAATAGAATCTAACTATAAGGGAGCTACTTATAACCGACATAAAACCACATGAGCTAAATGTGGAGTCCGATGTATACGCCCCATCGAGAAGACCCAATATACCCCGCCAGAGGTATAGAGGCATGACTGGCGTGATCACTAAAATGATGGCCACAGAGGGGACTTACAATCTACAGGGCACGTAGTTCTGGGACTTGAGGGTGACTTACCCTAGTCCACTCGGTATTAAGCTTCTCCTAATTGATTATGTAGTTAACAATTTATGACTGAATTTTTGAAATACTGACATGCTAACTGAAAAATGCAATATTAATGAACATGATAATGAAACATTCAAATCTGAAGCATGTATATCTGAAATATCTAACCTAGTTTGTGTAATTCATGAAATAAAAGAACTACATAGCTAGGGTTCTAAAATTCATAAAGGAAACCAAGCAATAACATGATAATCTGATTTGGGATCATTCTAACATCTAAAACCCAATAATCTCTAACATTCAAGAAACCCTAGGTTTAGATAATATTAAGGGAATCAAGATTCTGAGTGAAATCTAGGGACCTAATGGGTGAAACGAACCCACTATTGAGATCCCACATACATGGTGAAGAATTCCACAGAGAAGTCTTTTGATTTCGGGGTTGAAACGAATGAAAACATGTTGCGTTCTTGAAGTAGGGCTACTCAACTTTTTCTCCTCTTTTTCACTAGTTTTATCGATTTCTTGGAGAATGAATTGACTATGGTAGATTCTAATTAAGTTACTAGGCTTAAATTGACTGAAACGACGTAATTTAGGGGTTAAACGACGTAATTTAGGGGTCCAACACATAGGAAAAAGACCAAACAACCCATGACTTAAAGGGTGTTAGGGCCACCGACGGGACTGACCGATGGACCGTGGATAGACAAACGGTCCGTGCTAGTCAACCGTCGACGGGGTTCAGGGAGTTGCTGTCGAGGGGTCTGATCCACGGTCCGTTGCATGACCTATGGTCCGTGGGTCGACACTTAGAATAATTTGTAGGCTGATTCTGGGGAGGGTTGCACGTGGCCATCCATGGACCACCAGAACGGACCGTGGGTCACCCTACAGTCCATGTGTGGCAATTGTGGGTTGCACATGCAACTTCTGAAAAGTCTGCAGTTTGGTTTTCTAGGATACGGGGTGTTACATTATCTCCCCCTTGGGAACATTCGTCCTCGAATGAAGTCTAACTAGCTGAAAAATGGAGGGAAAGAGCTGCAAACCCTACCACAAATTTCTAGAAGCTGATTTCTGACTGAACTAAGTTCCAAGAACATGCAAATACGCTGAAAATGCAAGTACAAACTAAAGGAACATGATACTAAGACTGAATCTGCGCATGAATGACTGAAAGACAGGAGAGGAACTATTACCTTATGCTGGAATGGAATCGGAAATAAAAAGGTGAGGATACTTGGCCTTCATGGCTGCTTCCGCTTCCCAAGTAGCTCCCTCTATGAACTAACTCTTCCACAAAACCTTAACTGAAGCGACTTCTTTGTTTCTCAACCTTCGAACCTGACGATCAAGAATCTCAACTGGTATATCTTCATAAGTAAGGCTATCCTTCATAGCCACACTTTCTAAAGGTACACTAGATGCTGGATCACCCACACACTTCTTCAACAATGAAATGTGAAAAATCGGATGTACTGTTGCTAGTTCTGTTGGCAACTCTA
>NW_026027047.1:0-346 GCF_019186545.1 Solanum stenotomum | reverse complement strand
GATGGTCCTTAAATTGCTTAATTTGGCAAGGCTAGCTATTATAGGGGGTTACATGTGAAGACCTTATAATTAAAGTTAAAGATATGTAAATGAGAATTTGAAAAAGTCAAATACTTATATCAAATAAACTATTGTAGACGTGTTATAATCTCTTTTCATTCTATGTTGAGCCATAATACAAGATAATTTTTTGCGTTTTTTTAAAATTATAATATATGTTGTAATGAATGGTGAATATTTTGTAAGATTAACTCATGCAACTCACTTTATCTTGGTACTTTTCGATAAAGTAAAATATCAAGAAGCATTATGAAAATAGAATTATTAAAAAGCACATTTATGATGC
>NW_026027046.1:0-339 GCF_019186545.1 Solanum stenotomum | reverse complement strand
AAGCTAAGGGTGTAACATCAACTCAGCAACCAACAACAACCATGCAAACGCAACAGCAATAACGATATGCTCATTATAAAAATAAAAGGGCACTAAGAAGGAAATTAATACCTTAATCTGCATTTCCTTCGGATTCAAAGAGATATGGATATCTCTTCTTCATGTCTTCTTCGGCTTCCCATGTTGCTTCCTCAACAACTTGGTTCCTCCATAGGACCTTAACTGAGGCTACATCTTTCGTTCTCAACCTACGAACTTGACGATCCAAGATTTGAACCGGAACCTCCTCATAAGATAAGTTATCATTGATTTTTATACTTTCAGTCGGTAGGATCAATG
>NW_026027045.1:0-653 GCF_019186545.1 Solanum stenotomum | reverse complement strand
CCTAAGCCACACTTAAGTGAATAATGAAATGACCGCCCATACAACCTCTTCATATACGCCTAAGTGTTCCTAAGAGTTACCATAGACAAGGGTTTTATTATTACATTATCACTCACTAAGTCAACATTCTTTATAAAACCATTTAAGAGACACACATCATATAGGGGACAATCACATAATAGCCCTAAGGCTTAGGGAACTCACTTTAGCATCTTTTAAGCCTACTCGTGCCATGTGTAGATAGCATCCCATACTACTACCTACATATTGTAGAACCTATCCAATACTAGAGTGCACATCTCACATGATGGAAATAGGCCTTAACCGACATAGACCACACTAGCCAGGTATGGAATCCAGAGTCTATCCTACTCCGTGGAGGTTGTTCTACTTGCCAAGGGTAGAACTAAAAGCAACCCATGTGCCAAGGGTAGAACTAAAAGCAACCCATGTTGGCACATGGTTTAAGAGATGTCCAAGGATGTTCATTGTGCCTAATCTCACCCTCAACTAGGCCACCGCCTTGGTTTCCATAGAGTATTCAATCACATATGTACTAGAGAGGGTTCGTTTTCTAGTTCAACCAACTCATAATACCTCTTTCCAAGAAATGCCCCATTTCTCAGTCATAGCCAATCTAGGTTCATAAGGAT
>NW_026027044.1:0-700 GCF_019186545.1 Solanum stenotomum | reverse complement strand
CCCCAATAGGTGTAGAAACACAAAAAGGGTTCACAAAGTCCTTCAGGAAGAACCTCAAACTTATTTGCAACATAAGGAGTTACAAAAGATAAACTTGCTCCTGGATCTAGCAAAGCATACACATTGAAAGCGAAGACCTTGATCATACCAGTGACAACATTTGGAGAATTCTCTTACTCATGGCGACTGGTGATTGCATAAAGGCGGTTTGCTCCTCCGCTGGTACTAGAAGTAGCTCATCTAGGTGTCGTCCTGTTTGGGGGAACAATTGAAGAAGACTGTGCTTTATTGCCCCCATTACCCTGCCTATTCTTTAGACACTCTCGCATGAAATGTCCATTCTGACCACACTTGAAACAACCAATGGAGCCTTCTCGACAAATACCTGAGTGGTTTCTACCACACTTGGCGCAAGCAGGAGGCGTACTACTCCCTTACGCCACACTACCCAAAGATTGCGTTGGTCTAGCCTTGAAGTCCTTCGAATTCTGGCCATTAAATTCACCTCTGTATCTGGGTGCAGGTGCTCTTGCAGATGATGGAGCAGGTCCCTTTTGCCTTTGTTGGAAGGATGGACGATTCATATTACCTTTCTGCTGCCCGGACTCATTACCAGTCTTGGCTCTCTTACTTCTGAACTCTTCCCTGTCCCTCAGCTTCTCTTCCTCAACTTGTTGCACATAAACCATCAACCTTGATA
>NW_026027043.1:0-512 GCF_019186545.1 Solanum stenotomum | reverse complement strand
AAATACTTCGCTCTTATATATATATCTTCACCTCTAAGTAGTTAAATGATTCTTCTCCAACTTAAATTTGTGACACGTGACTTGTATCTACAATTACATATAGCATAGATGAAAATGTTTAAATCAAAGAGTAAAAGGAAATTAAAGTGTGAAGGAGAACTAAAACAGGAAAAAGAGATGATTTTCTAAACATAAGTTTAGTGGAAGTAGCAAGTAACAAATCATAACCAATGATTTGTACTACTGACCTTGTGCATTGAATTGGTATTGGAAAGGCTGCAATAATTAATAGTACTCCTTATGAGTCCAAATGGTGGAAAGGCGGCAACGCAGTCTTGCGTTGCCACGATTTACAACGGCCATGTATCAATTAAATCTCTTCAGAGAACTACCTACGTACACATTAAGAAATCGGGTAAAAAATGGATCTCTCCTTGGTACTATTGCTTATGGTTGTGGTTGTATTAGTAAAAGTGTTTCTATACTGTATCTTTTAATTTAATATTTAAATT
>NW_026027042.1:0-512 GCF_019186545.1 Solanum stenotomum | reverse complement strand
CAAATCTTATTTTTAATTTAAACGTATTCCTCTAGCATAGTCTAGCGCTTCATTCAAGTCCAGATTTTATGATAAATTCAAAAGAATTTATTAACACCAAATCAAATATCCTCTATACATCAAGAAATAAGACAAATAGATTTACAAATACAAGGACTGTGAATCCCAGGGTGAGGTTAAAGAAGCAGGTGCTAAGAAAATGGGTAGAGAAAAGAGATGAAAGGAGATACATATATATACATATAGATTTAAATTTATTAAATTAAACTTCTGTTGATATGTAGTTAAATTTTATATATATATATATATATATATATATATATATATATAAAACCAACCTCTAGAGGTGAATTTATATTAAAATAAATTAATAAATACCAACCTAAAGAGGTCGGTATATTTAAATTATTATTTTATTTAAATAATATCGACTTCATGATGCCAGTATTTATTAAATATTTTTAAATATAGATAATTATTTTTTAAAATATCGACATCCCGTGGTCGGTAAA
>NW_026027041.1:0-1029 GCF_019186545.1 Solanum stenotomum | reverse complement strand
TAAGAGTTCTCACTATTGCTTTGGATCTCGTGTGGAGTAGCTTTTGGGATTTGGAGACTGGCGTGAGCTTATGGAGTTCGGAGTTACCAATCTCCCTCTATGTTGGCTAGGGCTAGTTTTTATTTTGTTGTTGGATACAGTTCTATATTTATTGTGTTGGTTTTCGGAGTTACTGATCTCCCTCTATGTTGGCTAGTGCTAGTCTTTATTTTTCTTTTAGATACAGTTCTATATTTATTGTGTTTGTAAAACATTGTACTTTTATTTGATTAGAAGCTCGACTACCGATTGAGGCCAGGTCTTGTGATTGTTTTCTTTATATATATGAACGACCAAGGGCATTTTCAAAAATATGTATCCATTTAAGGGAAAAATGGTAATTATGTCATTAGAGAGTTATGACCGACTCAATATGAATTTTCTAGAAATGAAGAACTGTTTAGTTCCATGGTAAAGGTAAAAGAGTTCTTCTGGTTCCAGAAATATCATACTGAGAGTCGACTCAAAAAACTGCTCTCATCCTATCGTATGTTGCGATTTCAGGACAGTTTTCTCAATCTTTACCCTTTTTGGTTCTCAATCTCAAAACTTTCAAAATTTATTCTTTCAGCTCTCTTCCTTTTCACTGTTGGGTGTTTCAAATCAATTAAGATCCTCAGTAACATGTAAGGTAAGTATTCATGGCATTGGGTATATTCCTTCTTCCTCCTCGAATTTCATAGACCAAATTTCTCGTTTCACCGCTAATAACTATATAAATATGCTTATTTCTCTTACTACTTCTTACTATTGTTCGTTGCTTTCTTTATTAGAAGAGAATATAATTTGTAAAGAAAAATTGTCAATACTTTTTAGGGTTCTTTTCTTCTTTTTCTTCTTCTTTTCTTAGACATTACTAGTTAAAGGCCCTTGTTCTGTGGCTGTAGCTACATGTAATTGTTGAACATTGATTATTTTGAATTAATGATTGGCTATCGCTTAAATTACTTTTGTATTCGTGTTTTAGTATTTCATGCTTAATCACCATAG
>NW_026027040.1:0-208 GCF_019186545.1 Solanum stenotomum | reverse complement strand
GATGAAATTCATAATCATTAACTTGGACATAATATACAAAATGAATTAATAAATTTATTGGCAAGTGAAATTAAGAACAAGATTATTGAAAAAGTTATAAAAACAAAGTATTTCTCTATCATACTTGATTGCACGCCAGATACAAGTCATCAAGACCAAATGTCTTTTATAATACGGAGGGTAGATATTTCGGCAACTCCAATAAATG
>NW_026027039.1:0-693 GCF_019186545.1 Solanum stenotomum | reverse complement strand
AAACAACTTAAAGGCAAATCTGTTAGTTTTAATTCGTGACAACATGATGCAAAATATCACATAGAAGGCATATAAATACATAAAAGTTGTTTCGTTTGAGGACATGTTAACCCACAAATAACGGGGACTGATTTTTGAATAAGCAGGAATTTGCTCATTATATTTCGCGACTAGTGACCCAGGAAGATTGAATTGTGTTGAGCTAAGGTCTTCTTGCTGCATCTCTCGGCATCTGTGGATGAGAACTCAATATTTCCTTGTAGAATGAAAGGGAAAAAGGAAATTTTAAAAGGATAGGTGTCGGGCCTTGAAAGGCTGCTTACGTATCTCCAATGGAGAATTCAGGCCCTATGTAGTTCAAATACAAAGGAAAATTTTGGTTTTCGTTCATTCATTTTTTGATTACAAGGAAATTGAAAACATGTGACAAGACTCCTAAAATATAAATTATGCCTTTTTCAAGGCTTCATCTTCTGACTAGTCAAAACATTCTTGTTGCCGCATGACAACATGGGGGATACTCAACTTGGATCATTCCCTTGTTGATTAGGGACTCCATATCATAATGGAATACGAGGCACATTTCAATGTTGTGATCCCCGGTGCCGTGATAAGGGAAAGCTTCTAAGATTTCACATCCAAAGGAATTGACCATTTCGGCATTCTTTTTGGTAGGGGTCAGGGAGAGAGTAT
>NW_026027038.1:0-969 GCF_019186545.1 Solanum stenotomum | reverse complement strand
CTCAACCCATTTCTATTCCCTCTTACCGCATGGCCCCGGCGGAGTTAAAGGAGTTGAAGGAACAATTGAGGGACTTGTTGGACAAGGGTTTTATTAGGCCTAGCCAATCACCATGGGGTGCACCGGTGTTGTTTGTGAAGAAGAAAGATGAGTCCCTTAGGATGTGCATTGATTACCGGCAACTCAATAGGGTCACCGTCAAGAATAAATATCCTCTTCCTAGGATTGATGACTTGTTCGACCAATTGCAAGGGGCTAGCCATTTCTCTAAGATTGATCTTCGGTCCGGGTATCATCAAGTGAAGGTGAGGGAGTGTGACATTCCCAAGACAGCCTTCCGAACTAGGTATGGGCATTATGAATTTGTGGTCATGTCCTTTGGGTTGACCAATGCACCGGCTATCTTCATGGACCTAATGAATAGGGTCTTTAAAACCTACCTTGATTCCTTTGTTGTGGTCTTCATTGATGATATTTTAATCTATTCGCATAGCGAGGAAGAACATATGGGTCACTTGAGGGTTGTGTTGCAAAGATTGAGAGAGGAGAAGTTGTATGCCAAGTATGAAAAGTGTGAATTTTGGTTGAGGGAGGTTGCCTTCCTAGGTCATGTGGTGTCGGGGGATGGTATTAAGGTGGACCCTAAGAAGACCGATGTTATTAGAAATTGGCATAGGCCATTGACCCCGTCAGATATTAGGAGCTTCTTGGGCTTAGCGGGTTACTACCGGAGATTTGTGAATGGGTTTTCTTCTATTGCTTCTCCCATGACTAAGTTGACACAAAAGAAGGCTAAGTTTGAGTGGACCGACGAGTGCGAAAGGAGTTTTCAAACCTTGAAAGATAAACTTGTGTCCGCTCCTATATTGTCACTACCGGATGGGCTTGAGGGATTTGTTGTGTATTGTGATGCTTCTAGAGTTGGCTTGGGTTGTTTCCAAATGCAAAATGGTAAGGTGATAGCCTATG
>NW_026027037.1:0-470 GCF_019186545.1 Solanum stenotomum | reverse complement strand
AGCTGAAACTACATTGCGCTATTTGGATCTTTCTTCCGAAGTATTAAATGTTGATGAAGTTCAGCCATTCGAAGTTGCGGCCAAATTGTTTATTATCCTCCGTTTCAAGGAGATAAACGTAGCCTTAACCTCTCCAGACACTTATACATTAATCATCAATATTGCTTATAGAGTATGAATGATTTGCTTTTCCATACCAGTGTTCATTTCATTCTTTTACGTCGAATCCTTCAAGTTCGAAAAAGAGGCATTGAGTTTGCCTCTTTCGGGAATTAAGGTTGTTCTGTCTAGTTATCTTCTTCAAATTGCATCGAGGATGCTGTCTATGACTTTGCATTGAAGTGGGTTCATATGCATTGCCCAAAGTTTGAGGATCTACTAGAAATATGGACCTCACATCTTTGTTTCCTCATTCAATTTCCAGCCATGACATGTACACAATTGAAGAAAATCATGACGTGCAATGACTT
>NW_026027036.1:0-773 GCF_019186545.1 Solanum stenotomum | reverse complement strand
CAATGTCATATGAGACTTGTATTTTTCTATTGATTCAATTGTAATACTTTAGAGGCTTGTACACGTGACAACCAGATTTTGGAGGTATATTTGAGTTTATTATAAAAATTTCCGCATTTTATTGTAATGGTTGAGTTTTAGGCTGACTTGTCTTGGTGGGTTAAGACGAGTGTCATCACGTCCATTTTTGGATCGTGACAACACCTTAGGAGCTAGAATGAAATTCTTGCAAAGATGGTTTGTGGAACTATGTGAAAAACATAAACAAGAAATAAAAATGGAAAAAATATTAGTAAAAAACTTAGCATGTTGCAAAAATAAAACAGCACCCCAATTTGGTTGTACGGATAGGTATTATAAAAATATAAAGAAAGATAATAAAAAATATAGATCAAAATATAAATATAAAAAACCAAGAAGAAGGTACTATGTAAAAAACTACAAAACCAAAAGACCATATAGACCAAAAAGAAAAATAACGAAATGTAATTATAATTGTGGAAAATTAGGACATATAGCTAGAGATTGTAAATTACCTAAAAATCCAAAGAAAAAACAAATATCAGAAATAATATTAGACGATGAAAAATATACACAAATAGAGTACATAGATTATGAATTAGAAAGTGAAGATAGCATATATGAAATATCAGAAAATGAAATAGATAGTAACATAGAAATAGAATCAGATAAAGAATTCTATAATATAACAAATGACTGAAGCAGACATACAAATAATAAATATACCATTTTTCGGTGCGGAATTGGTAACT
>NW_026027035.1:0-439 GCF_019186545.1 Solanum stenotomum | reverse complement strand
ATAATATATGGTCTTAATAGTTTTAAGTCATATATTTTAAATAAAAATGAAATATTAGTACGAACTGACTGTGAAGCCATAGTTAAATTTCATCAAAAAATAAATCAAAAGGCTAGTAGCAAGAGAAGATGGTTAAATTTTATGGACACTATATCTATATATCCAAATGTTATTTTTGAATATATAAAAGGAAAAGATAATAGTCTAGCGGATCAGTTAAGTAGATTAAATATTAAAATAACGTAAGTATACTTTTGTTTTCAGCATGAGACCAACCAGTTCAATAGACAAAGGCAAAGGAGTAGCCTCAGCATCAGACACATACGCTCAGACTGTATTAGGTAACATGAAGTTTAGACCTCAGACACCATCAATAGATATGATGGATCGTATTTACTTCGGTAAGCATAGTTTAATATGTTACTCGAATTCAAATTTA
>NW_026027034.1:0-5572 GCF_019186545.1 Solanum stenotomum | reverse complement strand
GGAAAAGCACCACATCATGCTAGACCAAACTATCTTTGAAGAAATACTCTCATGCAAGTCCAAGCTACTCAAGGAAGGGTACTATTGCTCAATCCAAGCTACCAATGACATGGTTTGGAGTACCAAGTTATGCTATCATACAAGCATCCTATTATCCTAGTTCAAGCTAACTTTAGGAAGGATACGATTTCTCAATCCAAGGCTACCATTATATCTTCTACTCAAGGTACCATGCAAGGTCTTGTTTTACCAAGTCAAGCTATTCATAAAGGGATTTCTTATCACAACTTTAAGTTAGATCATTAAACTATCTCTTTTTAGTTACTCATGAAAGGGTGGCCTTGGCCTACCGATCCAAGGTACATCAATAAAATAACTCTTTAGATCATGTGTGAGCACTATCACCATCCATGATCAATTTATGATGGCTCTTGAGCCTTTGATTCAATTAGGAGAGCAAACCTTTCAACCTAGAATCATTCTATGTGAGAAAACCTTTCACATTATACAATCATGCATTCATGGTATAGATTATGTGGGTAAAGTCTTTCCACAACAATTCTATTTACAATGCAATATTCATAGTATTAGTTTTACTCTCAAAGCCTCAACAATCATAGATCATCATGCAAGTTTTACTATAAAAGCCCTAATCTCAATCACTACTAATCATAAATCATCATGTATACTTTAATCTCATTCAATTCATGTCTTTATGCCCTAATCTCAAGCAATCTACAATTCATATCATAAATCCTAGAAGATTATCTCTAAATCCTCAATTTCCCCATTCAAGGCACAAAACCCACATACTTCAATTTCATCTTTCTAGACATGGGTTAGGCATGGGTACAAGTAACTTCATCCTAAAAACATGATTTACTAACAATCCGATCATAAACAACTATTATCCACTCAATTGGATCAATATTCGTCATAACCCACAACATTGGAAGAAACCCTAACTAGAATTAGGGATATCATCTTCACAATTGGGGAAAACTTAGGAACTACATGGATGAAAATAGTCAATGGATGAAGAGCTATCATACCTTGATCACAAAGCCCATAAAAGCTTGGAATCTCGTTGAGAAGCATGACAATAGGTACGACCTCTTGTGAAATCGGTTGTTCAAGCTCTTTCCTACCCCTTTCTATTTTGACTTCTTTGAAAGGTGAAAGAGTAAAGGAATAGATATTTGGTCTTGACCCTAGCTCCAACTCTTTCTTCTTCTTCAAGTTCTAGAGAGAGAGATATTTGAGAGGATGAACTTTGGGATTCTTTTGGGGTTTTGGAAATAATGTCTTGAATGGTGAGTTAAAAGGGATAAATAGCTTATATAGGTGTACTAAGTCTAGGCAAAATGACCTCACTTAATGCCCCCCTTCAATTGGAATTACCCAAAAAGCCCCCACTTGGGCAGCCAAGTGCCAGGCTTCACGGCATTCTCCACGAGCCATGATCCTCACCACTGGTCGTGGTCCTGCCCATGGTCCTTGGTCAAGTTGCTAGGCCACTTTGTCTTGGCCTCTAAGGGGTGAAGTCATCACCACGAGCCTTCCCACGAGTCTTGGTCTTCACCATTGGCCGTGAAGTGGCTTGTGGAGATGAGCCAACTTTAGGCAGCCCATGGGGAGCTACTTCCCTAGCCACCACGGACCACACCACGAGCCGTAGTCCTCACCATTGGACATGGTGGTGGTCGTGAAGATGGGACAGTGTCTTGGAAAGCTTGGGGCAGCCTTGGACCTTGCCTTTTTCCCTTGACTTGTTGCCCTCTAACTTAGCCCTAGTTGGCCTACTAGACTACAGGGTGTTACAATATCTCCCCCTTTGGGACATTCGTCCTCGAATGACGTTCTAGGCATCCCTTAAAGGAAACGACTCTAGACTAGCAGCCCATCATGCATGCAACACATCTAAATGTACATAACTAAGGAGGAAAACTTCAACTCCAAGCTAAACATACTCAATGCAACACAAGGAAGTAGGAACTTCATCTAACAACCCATTATTCATGAAATCTCATAACTAATCATGTCCAAGGAGGAACTACCATCTCCGAGCTAAAACATGATCACACAATCTCATGGAGACTATTTACTATATATACTCAAAGCATACATTCAAGGAGGAATCTCTCAAATCCGAGCTAAGGCATTTCCATTAATTCATCTCAAGAAGTCTAAAGGCAAATCATACTTAATGCCCTACAACATGAGGAAAAACAATCATATAAACTCATATGCTTTCAAAACACAGGTTTTCATAAACATGCATCACATAAGGAAATCATGGGAACATCTAAAACACACATGACTTCACACAAATAGTAAATCATAAGGAACTCATCATCTCAAGCTATGGGAGGAGTAAAAGGACAAGAGATGAGGATATCGGGACATCATAATGGCCTTGGCCTCCCAAAGTAGCACCTTCAATAAAAAGATTTATTCCTAACACTTTCACGGAAACTACCTATTTGCTTGCCCGTCTAAGATCCCTACCGAAACTCCCCTATAAGAAAGATTGTTCATCAACTCCCTAATCATGAACAATAGAGTCACTTAAAAACCTTGTCACCTAGGCACCCCATCTCCCCCTTGGGAGGAAGCCTCAATGGACTTTCTAAGAACTGTTCTTCATTTCTACTAAGGTCGGATCAAGGCATTGCTTAACTTTCACATCTAGCATGAAAGATGATCCGAAACCATCTTAACTCATAACACTGCCCTTGGTAGAGTCTACTAACCAAACATATTACCTCAAACTCATAATGGCCATACCAGGTTCTAAAGGCCGTCTTTGGGACATCATCATCTTTCACCCTCATTTGGTGCTAACCCGAGCTAAGGTCAATTTTAAGAAGGTAACTAACTCTTTGAAGTTGGTCAACTCTTGACTCTATCTCCCTCGCCCTATATAGGTGGTATATGCAACCCTTAAAAGTCATCTTTAAGACAAGAAACAACCCAAACTCTTGGCATAGATTTCCCCCCTTCCACTCTCGGATAGGCTCATTCGGGAACTAGCAATTTGACTACCCGGGTTCTACAATAAAAGAAAAACATAATAGGAGTGCAACCAAACCATCACAAGATGACATCAAAATCTAGCAGAGCATAAACATCTAATTAAGAAGTTATCAACATACCGGGATCCATAGCGGGAGCACACCCTTCTTCACCTCTAGCTTGAAGTGCATAAAACTGGTTGCGCTTAGGAGCATCATCTCTTCCTTTAGCCTTTTCCTTATGACAATTCCTCATTTTGTGACCATTTTCACCACAACTAAAGCAACCCTCTATGCCGGCTAAACATCTACCCTCATATCTCTTTCCACACCTAGCACAAGTAGGCCATAGGGATTCACTACTAATTCCTTGCGGTTTAGGGTTAGACACTTTATCCTCCTTATATTTAGAAGCATTGGAAGAACCTTGTCTGAAAAACCTTTGTCGATATCTAGAGCGACCATGTCTATCAGACCCATCATGAAAGGACTTATCATCATCCATTCTAGACCTTATTTTCTCCCTAAACCTCCATTTTAGTTTCTCTTCCTCAATTTGTTGGCAATGAGTCATAAGACGAGCAATAAACATGTCATTTATAAGCATAGTCGTATAACACTCTTTCACTACTAGCTCGGACACACCTGACATAAGCCTACTCATTCCTGACCTAGGGTCGGCCACTAGAGATGGAGCATACTTAGACAATTGAATGAACTTTAGGTCATACTCTTTCACACTCGTATTTCGTTGACGAAGATTAAGAAACTTATACACCTTTGCTTGCTCATCTCTAGGGGAAAGAACCTATCAAGAAATGCTGATTTAAATACTTCTCACTCTACGGGACCCGCTCCTACCGGCCTTGCCTCTTTCCATTGGTTGTACCACATTTGAGCAACTCTTTTCAATTAGTAAGCGGACAATTCCGCCTTCTCTACCGAAGTAACTCCCATAATATCTAACACCTTATAGACCTCATCTATAAACTCTTGAGGATCTTCCTCAACTTTTGACCCATAAAAATCCGAAGGGTTCATTCTAGTAAAGTCTCTCACTCTTGAAGCTTTCATATTAATATTAGGATTCACGGGGGCTACCACCTCTCTATTAGCTTGGGCCATCACGGCTTAAGCCAACACTTGAAAATTTGTCCTGAACTCTGCCTTAGTCACATTCTCAACCATAGGGTCAACCAGAGCTTGTGGAGGAGCTTCTTAATCCACATTGTCTTCCTGATTCCTTGTAGCATTAGCCCTTATAATAGCCATATCCTGAAGACCATTGGGTAAGGATTAGGAGAAAGACCTTATAGAGTTAAATTCTATCGCATGACTTAGAGTAATGAAGAAGTGAAGTTTCCTAAGCATCTCGTAGCCTCTCATTCATAAATGTGGCGCGCTTCACAATTATGAACAAGATTCTACTAGAAATGGTTTTGAGACATCCTAGAATCATTCTAAACATTGTGCTCTGATTACCAAGTTTTTCACGACCCAGGGGTACCCCCTAGATATAACAAGGTATACAATACCTCGAGAGGCCTCATATAATCCCTTTATCAATTCATAACATAAAGTAATAAAAATGAGCGGAAATTAAAATATTTTCCATAA
Source organism: Solanum stenotomum (assembly GCF_019186545.1). Classification (NCBI taxonomy): domain Eukaryota; kingdom Viridiplantae; phylum Streptophyta; class Magnoliopsida; order Solanales; family Solanaceae; genus Solanum; species Solanum stenotomum. The sequence goes on along the minus strand of NW_026027034.1, from coordinate 941 downwards.
CATCAAAGTTTTATATAAGACACAACAGAAGTCTAATACACTTGTCTCAAACCATCTAAAACATGAATATCTTTCGGACGCAACCCATACAAAAGTTCTAAATATAAAATGAAAGGCATAAGAACATGGTGGCTATCTTTTTGAATGCTATGAGGACTCACCAAACTTCAATCCTTGCTTCTACTAAGATCATAGCCACGGGGATGAAACTCAATATCGTCGGACCCTACATTTGATAAAAATGTAAACAAGAGTATACGTTAGTACAAAATGTACTAAATATGATAGCTATCATAAATCATCAACATAGGCATAACATAAGCATTAGTTAACATCAGACACAATCCATAAAAATAAGAGGTAACAACATAGTCATAAGCATATACAATACTTAGATCAACATAATATAAGAGGAACACTTCATAAGTAACCTCAAAGCATATTTATTCAAGGCATGGATAAGACCTCATAAATCTCACCCATGCTAAGTAGACCACCTTGGGCCATCATTTATGTTCATCATTTGTTATTCTCATCCTTAGATTATTCTCATGTGCAAGGGAATTAACTCTAATCATACATATCAAGGAAGGCAACTCTAGCAACAGTCCAAGCTACTCGTACATCATACAAGCAAATCTCATATTAAAAATACTTACGATACTTCCTTAAAGTAACCTTATTTCAACATAAACATGCTACTTTGATTAGGGACTTGTTACTCTTTAGCTATTTCTATCATTCATGGAGGAGTACTTCTTTACTAGTCCAAGATAATTAATTACACATAAATGGTTACAATTTACCAATTCAAGGCTACCATGGAAAAGCACCACATCATGCTAGACCAAGCTATCTTTGAAGAAATACTCTCATGCAAGTCCAAGCTACTCAAGGAAGGGTACTATTGCTGAATCCAAGCTACCAATGACATGGTTTGG
>NW_026027033.1:0-1217 GCF_019186545.1 Solanum stenotomum | reverse complement strand
ATTACATATATTAAGTAATGAAGAATTTAATGTCTAAATTATGTGACACCTATGAATTTTGGAGTGTAAATCAAATTAGTTATATGATTTAAAAAAAATAAAGCGGTTAATTATTACAATTTATAATACTTTTTATATATTTTTTAAATGATATATATATATATTATGATATTGATATTAGTATTATAATAAATTAAATTTTATTATTTTTAAATTTATGATCTCAATTGTCAGCCTATGCCACATTGTAAAATGTTCCAAAGTAGATATCAGATTTACAAAAATGTCAATGCCAGCTAAAGTAATAAAATAACATCTAAGGGCATGAACCTATATATGTATATATAAAGCTGAATATAGACAATTTGATGTGGCATCTCTCTATGACCAGTATTTCTATTCATCTTTTTCTCCTTTTTTTGATATTTTATCTTTGTTTTGTATTTTTTTTTTAAAGTATTTATGTCATACCCGATTAATTATGCCCTTTATAACATCCATTACACTAATATAGATTTAAGTAAATGAAAATGGAAGATGAAAAGATAAAAACTATTCATTTTTTATAACTGTTTATAATTATTTAGCCTATAAAATAAAATAGTTGAGCATTTGTAACAAATAAGAACAAATTTCTTCACTTTGGCTCTTCTTCTTCTGACGATGATGATCAATATATGGTATCAACTTCTGTCGCTAAGATGTCCATCAAATTTCTAGGTCATGTGACTTTTTTAACAAAAGAGAAAGAGAGAATATCTCATGATTCTTGTGAAGACATTGATGTAAAGAAAGAGATTATGTAACAAAAAATTCTTTTCAAAATAAAAAACTTTATGAAAAAATGTTTATTCCTCCTACAAGGAGAGATAATTCATTGTGGTTGAGAAATTTATAAGAAGGCTGATTAGTGTTTCAAAGGGTAAGAAAAATTATTTTGAGAAAAAATCATTCTATTTATGGAATTCGTATCAAATTAGGAGGAGAACAAGCAAAAATTTATTTTGTGATTTGAAAAGAGAGAAAATTAGATATTATTTCTTTCAACCTCATTATTCTTCTAATTTCTTTCTTCTTTTATTTTGTCTTGATTTTTTGTATCTTTAATTAAAGTTTTTTTTTTCTTATTTATCTTTAATTAAAGTTTATATATATTTTCTTTAAAAAAAAATTAAAAAGATGATCATACTTAGTTCCTTTCCTCATCAATGCTATTA
>NW_026027032.1:0-1676 GCF_019186545.1 Solanum stenotomum | reverse complement strand
TCAAATATTGCACAATTAATTTAGTCGTTTCAATTACTACTAATACTAAGGGTTGCAATAAAGGGTTACAGAAGTAGGAGTGCGTATGATTCACTTGTGTTCAGTAGGTTAGGACGACTGAATAAAATAAAATAATAATATTTATAAAATAACTACGAATCTCTTCTACCTCCATACAAAAAAATCTCACTTCAGCACCGCAATTATATATATATATATATATTTTTTAATTTTTTTTATTCAATCGACCTAACCTACTGAATGACACGAGTAAAGTAAACAAAGTAAAGATATACACAAATTTTCATATTGGGAAGTTAATTACACAAACAGACAAGGCTAGTCCATGCGATGCGATGCAATGAAAGAATGATGTGGTGAAATCTAGGTTGTCGCACAACCAATCGTATACACATTGTCAAGTTTTGTCTCCCAAGATAAGGACCTGAATCACAATCCATATATCAAAATCTCATAATCTCAATATCTCATTCGCCTGTCACCTAACTCGTGATCAAGGGTTTTCAAGGTGTTTCACTTTCTTTCTCAAGATAGTATTTCCACATTCTCAAATTTCCATGAACAAGAATAGGATGAATGAGGATAAATTCTCATGAAAAATCCAACATGAAGTCATAATCAGTTCAATGGGTGCCTAAAAGAGTTCCAAATTCCCAAACATAGTAAATCATGGAATACGTCCATACATTACAAAAATAATGGAAGAAATCCTATGAAATATGCATTTATCATTCAAAATACAATCCTGTCATTTTAAGAAATGATAATATCAACTCAAAGGTTTTTACTGTGTTTCTCTTGGTCATGCATATCATGTTCTAACGTTTTCATATTCTCGTGCTTCATGTTTCTATGTATTTCCCCATACTTAGTACATTTCATATATTAATGCATATTTGTGCCTACATTATTTAATAATGTAGGGTCCAACGCTTCTCCTCTTTCCCCTCGTGGCTAGTTGATTGAGTGATCATGGCTACTAAATTCTCCATGTGTAGGTACTAAGATTTCTTCTAGGGCTTCATTCTGAGATGTTTATCTTAACCTCTTCTTGCTTCAATAAAAGTCTTTATATAAGCGTCACCTGAATTGGCTTATCGAGCCACTTAGTCTAACTCTTAATAGTATGACATCTTCTTCTTCTTGGCCCACTAACACCGTCCTTCTAAGTTCATATCGACTTAATTGGAGGAAATTTAAAGTATATTTAAGAGGCTCATCACTAGTTATATATGATTCCTTCGACCAACTCTTAAGGGTAATACATAATGCTTACATCAGCCTACTCCACATTGATAACTCAAAAATACTATTAGGGGTGTACAAAATCAAACCAAACCGCAAATCGAGTCAACCCGGAAAAAAAACCCATCTAGTGGTTTGGTTTTGAAAAAAAAAAACCGACTATATTTGGGTTGGTTTGGTTTTAACTAAAAAAAACCAACCCGAGACCAAACCAACCCGAATTTATATATATAATTTTAAAATTTTATTTTATACATAAAAATATTTACTTTGATATAATTTTTAAATATTTCTTATACTTTTCCATGTTTTTATCTTTTAATATATTATTTCAAGTTTGAAACTTAGAATTATGAATGGGCCAATAAAGATTATAGTCCACAGATGATGGTAATTATAATAAAGCTTAA
>NW_026027031.1:0-1112 GCF_019186545.1 Solanum stenotomum | reverse complement strand
ACTATATGCTTTAGAAACATTTACAAATTGTATTAATTACCTCTAAAAATACATATTTAGCAACAATTAAACTATGATAGTTAATTAATTGTCGCCAAAGATTTTATTGTAGGGACACTTTTTATGCATTGAGTTTATTCGACGCCTTTCATTTTTCTTTGAATTGAACGTTTCATGTTGAAGGTTTAAATTGTTTTTTTTTATTAATTTAAAAATAGTACTCTCTTTGACCTAATTTACATGGTATAATTTAAATTTTGATAGTCAGATAATTTAATTTAGACCGTTATTTTAGGCATAAATTCTTTTTTAAAAAAAATTAAAATAGAATTTACATATTTGAAAATTAAATAAAAAGTACTATAAATCATTAATAATTTACAATTCAAAATATTTAAACTATCTATCAATATATATATCTATATTACCTTAAAAGCATGAACTATTAACTTGAATGTTAAATTACTATAATATCCTTAACTTATATTGTGGCTTTTTAAGTTGTGATTTTTTTCAAAGGGTTGTGATTTTTTGATGAGTTGTGACTTTTCCAAAGAGTTGTGACTTTTTCAATAAGTTGTGACTTTCGGAAAGGTCATTATTCATCAATGCTACACAACAAATATCGTCTATAAGGTAATATTAGTGAGATAACAACTAATTACATGATTGAACTTCATCAAATTGAAATAAATATATACATTTTCATATTGTGTTTAACTAATAAAAATTTTCATTGATGATCTTCATATAGGTTTCGCGTGAATAAGAGATATAAATAATGATCCACAATGAACATTCACAAAAGAATATGCAATATTATTTTGTGCTAAGCTTAGTATTCAAATCTTTGCCTAAATAAGCAAATACTTACTATAACATATATTTTTTGAATTGGTAATCACCTGCAATGCACGTGTCAAAAAATTAGTCTATAATAAAATCACGATCAAACAAAAAGTTATTTGAATCTAAAACTTTGAAAAGTGTCACATAAAATCAGAACAGAGGAAATTGTAACTTTTTACATCTATATTAGATTTATGGGGCATTTGCTTAGTTTTCCCAAACATCAAACCAAACTTGAACCAAAAGCTAAAATTCAATTGGGA
>NW_026027030.1:4106-7641 GCF_019186545.1 Solanum stenotomum | reverse complement strand
GCTAGCAAACACACATAAGGTGAAAGGTCTCATGCTTGAGTGTGTGACATATTAACAAGCATTACAGCAGTAAATTACTTAATTAAGAGTGGCAAAAATTATCACAGAAAAACAGATTTTAGTTATCAACTGATTTTAAAAGGACAAAAATTTATGACATAACATATTTTATTTATTGATTTCAAAATTCAGCAAAAAAAGTGATCACACATGTAGAAATATTTTAAAACAGTAGCAGATTATAATAATTATTACAGAAATTAATTTGATATGCCAGTCAATTTGCAAAAAGTCAGTAGCTGATTTTAATTAGGACAAACAAATAACCAATGCAAAAAGTATATTATTTTTTAGAAAAGTAGCACATGGTATTATTAGTGTAGAAACTAATTTAAGTGGCAGTTCAAATGCAGAAAATAATTAATTCCGAGCATGATTTTATCAGGATAGATTTTAAAATTAAAAACATGCAAAAGCTGATTTATTAGCTTTAATTTAGTAGCAGATTATAATAATGTCACAACACTTTAATAATGGCAGAAAAGTGATAACAAAAATTTGGTTATTTAACATGCTGAAAAACAGTGGCAGAAGTAAATTATATTGTTTCAGTCATTAGTATGCTGGAGATTAATTAATAATACCTGTGAACATGATCTCTAGGTGTTTGAAAAAAATATTGTATAGCACCTATAGGCATGATACTATAAATAAATAAAATCAAATCTACAACCTATAGACATGATTTCTAAATGTGAATCAACATTACTACCGATAAAATTATATTCATGATTTTTCTATCAAATTGTTAGCCTTATAAGCATAAATTCTAGATTTGCAGAAACATGCATTTAAAAATAATTAATGGTTAGAGATTGGTTTTATTTATTAGTGCTACATACTAGAAAGTGACATGCAATGGGCAATTAATTAGCACTTAAACAAGATCATTTGTTTTAACATTAATTAGACAAGTTTAAACAAGTGATCAAGCAATAATAACTTCTTCGTTTTTTTTAGATCTAAAACCGATTTATTAAACTATGAACTATCAAACAAAACATGATCCTAAAAGCACGCTTGCCAACACAATTAAGTTACAATAAATAAATAAACAAGTAGCACGTAAACCCCTTCCCCCTTAGGCGATTCCCCCAAGTTCTATCATACCTATAGGGTTTAGAGAGTTATACAAAATATTACAAACCCGAACAAAAGAGAATAATAAATGACATAATACAAGACAAAATAAACTACTAAACCAAAATAACTTATATCCGGTATCCCGCCCTAGGCGACTCTTCTTGAACTTGAGTTCTAAACCTATTAAACAGAATAATACCAAAACACAAGATCATAGTACAATAATAACTATATAGAAACATAACAAATATTCACAACAAACACACGAATTTCAAACGAGTCATAGAACACATAAGATCACACATTGACAAAGAAACTAACCCGGATGCTTCCTTTTATTTATTTTCGAACACACAACAACATTCATAATCAATGCGGAAGGAGAGTTAAACTAAGGGAGAAACAACTAACCAATTAAGCAGAATATGTTTATCAACAATGAAGTATTTAGCAAGATCTCCAAACCACAACAACAACACAACAAAAGAAAGCTCAAAGTTTACCAAAATCTTCTTCTTTAGAGAGCAGAGGTAATTTTTTTGTTTGTTAAAGTGTAGAGCATGAGGGAGTGTTCAACCGTGTGATAATGAAAAGAGGGGTCTCTTTATATAGTGGAAGAGGGGCACGATTTAGAAGGAAAGGATATATTTTAAGGAATCAATTAAATATTATTTTTTCCTTTAACAAATAAAGAGCAAAATCAGTAGACAAATTCTTGCCTAAATTAATCATACAGATACCAAATATGAATCAGTAATTCAGGCAAATGCTAGCAATACTTTACCAAAATTAACATGTCAAAATATGTCCACAACTAAATAAGACAAGAAATACTAATTAATAAGCTATCAATCAATATTACAAATCATCGGGCAAAAAGGAAGTAACTATTTAAGGGAGAAGAATAAAATATAATTCCAATCGATATTTCGAAGCTCACAGAACCTACAACTTTACCGTATACAGACAGGTTGCATATCATGACAAGAGTATCATTTTAATGCATCGGTCACGTAGTTCACCAAAAAGGATCATGCCAAATTAGTAAGTTGATAAGTAACTTAAGGAATGTAATCAAAATTACCATATCAAGAACAAATACATAGGCATCACTTAATTAACTAATTATTGCATACAAGGGAATAAAAGTTAGGGAAAATTTGCGTCATATTAGTTTAGGAGGATAATCAATTTAAAAGCAGGTGTCAGCAATTCCAAATCAAGTTCATACTAATTATAGTTCCTTCTACAGATCAGCAAATTACAAGGAAACCGATAATATAGATATAAGAACAATCAAACATCAGTAAATTACAGCAAAACATGCTTAAGATCAGAAAAACACTACTAAAAATATGCCAAAAAGAGAAGGAAAAAAGCGACGCAGTCAATCTCGTCTCTTTTTGGCTCGACACTTTTCAAAAGAGACGGACTGCGTCGCAAAAAAGCGACGGATAGCTTCGCTTTTTTTAAAAAAAGAAAATATTTTTTTTGACAAATGCGACGCCGTCCATCGCTTTTCTTATTTTTTTTTATTTTTAATCTTCAAAAAGAGACGAAGTCCGTCGCTTTTCTTAATTTTTTATTTTTTTGAATCTTGAAAAGCAACAGACTAAAAGACTCCGTCCGTCGCTTTTCTGGATTTTTCAAAAAATAAAACCCAAAAAGCAACGGAACCCTGTCCGTCGCTTTTCTAGGTTTTTTTCAAAAATAAAATCCAGAAAAGCAACGGACAAAACCACCCTGTCCGTCGCTTTTTCTGCAATTTTTTTGACAGCAGAAACTACCAGTTTCTGTTGCCCACCTGCAAAAGCAATTCAATTCAACCCAATAAATCCCAAAACATTATAAAGAAGCTACACAAAATATAAAACAACAAACTTAAATTAACATTCAAAAGTATCTAAATCACAATTTAAAGACTTATAAAGACTTTCAAATTCGTTTCAAGTAATTCAAACTTCAAATAGTTCATAAAGACTATATTTTATCAACATTTCTAAAGTTCAACCTAATAATTAGTTCAATCCTACAACAATTCAAGATTTCTAAAGTTCACAATCTAAAGTTTAAAATCCTACTATAATTCAAGATTTCTAAAATTCACAACTTAAAGTTCTAAAATCCCACAATAATTCAAGATTTCTAAAGTTCTAAAATCCTAAAATAATTCAAGATTTCTAAAGTTCTGAAATCCTACAAAAATTCAAGTTCTCTAAAGGTCACAACTTAAAATTCTAAAATCCTACAAAAATTAAGGTTTTCTAAAATTCATAACTTAAAGTTCTAATATTCTACAATAATTCAAGATTTCTAAGGTTTCACACCCTAAAGTTCTAAAATCTTACAAAAAATCAAGTTCTCTAAAGTTCACAACTTAAAGTTCTAAAAT
>NW_026027030.1:0-3351 GCF_019186545.1 Solanum stenotomum | reverse complement strand
CTAAGTTCTAAAATCCTACAATCGTTCAAGATTTCTAATGTTCACAATCTAAAGTTCTAAAATCCTACAAAAATTCAAGTTCATGTCTAATTTCTAAAATTAATTCTATATAAACTTCAAATTCAAGAATTTCTAAGTTCAAGAATTCAAGTAACCCAATTTCAACTTTCATATAATATATATCCAATATTTTTCTAACTTTCATGTACAATCTAATATTTTTCTAACTTCAACTTTAAAAAAAAATAAAAATTCAAGAACTTCTAAGTTGAAAATTCAACTAATCTAATTTCGACTTGCATAGACTAATATTTTTCTAACTTCAAAGTAATCTAACTTTCATATACAATTCAATGTTTTCCTAACTTCAACCGTCAAACATACAAAATTCAAGAATTTCAAAGTTGGAAAATGCAACTAATCTAACTTCTAACTTCTAACTTCTAATTATTTGTTCGTTTTAACTTCTAATACTCAATTCACAATCATATTTTTTTTAAAAAAAACAATTTAGAAGAAAACCCTAAAATAAAAAATCCTCAATTCTCTCCTAACTAACAATAATCAAATATACAAGTTAGCAATTGACTAACATAATTCATCAAACTAAAATAACATACTAATTTATAACATATCAAATATTACTAGAGTTGAAAAAAAACTAAAATTAAATCCTAACCTTAACAAGCTAAGGAAAAGAGGCAGTGAAGACGACGGGTGGCGGCGCCGACGGGACTAATGCTCAAGGAGAGAAGGGCGAAGGCGGCGTGGGGCGGCGGTGCAACAACTTGGTTTTAGAGAGAAGGGAGAGAAGAGAGAAGAGAGAGAAGGGAAAATGGAGGGAAAACCCATTTTTGGTTCAACTAAATTAAAAAAAAGCGACGGACGTCTCTTTGTTCGTCGCTTTTTAAAAAATATTTGACCAAAATTTTGACTAAAAAGTGACGGACTAAGGGACGTTGTCCATCGTTTTTTAAAAATGTTTGACTAGATATTTTGACCAAAAAGCGACGGACTAAGAGATATCGTCCGTCGCTTTTTAAAAAAACTAATTGATAAAATAAAGTAAATTAAAAACGACTGACAACATGGTTATTGTTTAATTTATAAATAATTATTTTTATTAAAAAGCGACGGACGGCGTCTCTATATATATTTAGTGCAAAAATGCGCAAAAAAAAGCGACGGACTAAGAGATGCCTTCCGTCATTTTTTGTAAAATAATTTTAAAAATAATTATTTTTATTAAAAAGCGATGGACGGCATCTCTTAGTCCGTCGCTTTTTTGGAGCGACGCTGTCCGTCGCTTTTTCTTCCGTCATTTTTTAGCAGTTTTTTAGTAGTGAAATAACCACTTATAGTTCCTTCTACGATGAAATTCAAAGCATCTGTTAATCTCATATAAAGTAAATATGCATAGAAAATACCTCTATACAAAAATCAAAAGCATATCGAGGACCAACAATTAAGAATGTTAAGAGATGAATAATAATTAATTGAAAAGAACAAACCTGGACGGATCTGTCCAAATCCACCATTTATCCAACACTAAGCTCGAATTCCATACCACTGCTGACCAGAGCCGGAGTTGATGTTCGTTTGCTTCAATTTGCCGGAGAAGAGAAAGGGATGAGCAGAGCTTGATTGTTGCTCGCCATTGCTGCTACTACTGGTTTGAGCCCCGCCGGAGAAATGAAGGGGAATGGCAAGCTGTTGTTTCCGTCGGCTGCTGCTCGCTTCTCCAGGCTGCTGGTCGGAGCTTTCGTCGGGTGCTATTGGATCGGAGCTGTTGTTTGCTTCCTTCATCGGCTAGTGCTGCTATTTGTCGTCGTCGCTGGAGAGAAGGGAAGAGAAAAGGCGGAGGGACATCTCGCCGGTGGTAACTGCAGGAGGTGCTGGCTTCGTCTCCTCGCCGGAAGAAAAAATTGGAAAGGAGGAAAAGGGTGGGGCGTCAGATTGGAGAGAGGAAGAGAAGAGAATGAAATTGTTTTTTAGGGTTAGTAGTCTTTGATGATAAAATAGGAAAGAATGGGTGAGAGATCTGGGCCGTAGGATTAGTTTGGATGAGCGGCTAGGATTTAATTTAAGGATGCACAGACGAGATTAAAATGAATGGGTCTTGAGAATTGAATTGGAATGGCCAAAAGTTGGCTAGAATTGAAATGAAAGGTGGCTATAATTAAAATAAAATTGGAATTGAGGTGGCTAGAATTGAAATAAATTAGAATAGAATAGGCTATCATTTAAATGATTTTGAGGGAATTTAAAGAAATGCTATCCAATTAAAATACTACAAAATATCATAATTAAATATTTAAAAACATTTGAATTATTTCGAGTTTTACTAATAATTTTAAAAATATTTTAATAGTATTTACAATAATTTTTATAAAGCATTCACACTAAATATATAATTTTTAGACAAAATCCATTAAACTTTTAAACTCGACATATAAAAATACGTATTTAATCGAATAGCATTTTCAAAATTGTTAAAGGTCGGTCAAAATTGGGTGTCAACACCCTTCACTCTAACGGAACACTAAATAGGACCTCAAATGAGTGCAAATCTACCACTCATCAACAATTATGTATCCTAAACAAAAATCTACCATCAAAACCTAGGGTTTTCAAGATTACTCATCTAAAGGTTCAAGAGTGAACTTTTGTGATTATTTTCAAAGTTAGTTTCCAATTGGAGTGATTCAAGGTATGTAATGCTATCATAGTAAAGAACTCAGTTCTTCCTCATGCCTTATACCTACAGTTTCAATTAGTAAGATCAAAAGTAGGATTTTTATCCCAAAGTCTATGATTTTAAATTCTCTCTATTTCAGATTGTTAATTGTTGATCTCATTATTTACATTATCACTCTTCATATTCATTGGTAATTCTTGATTAATGGTTCATGCTTACTCTGTCACATGGACCCTTTTTAGTTAAAGTTATTCGAAATTATTGCCATAGCATTTCATATGTGGTGTTTTCATGAGTAAAGTACATTTAGTTTCAAGTGCATTATTTCAAGAAAGAGTTCAAGAAAGTATATTTTCGTGAAATGTCTTTATACATATTTTAAAGATTATGTCTTATAGAAAGTTTAGTCACCTAAAATATTTAGTATGAAAGTACACAACTTCTTACTACATATAGATATGATTTTTTTTAAAAAATTGTCTTTTATCACGAGAACTCAGAACATCAATATATTTCAGATAGTTTGAGCAAAGACTCACAGTATGATTTTAGTTACAATTTTCATAATATAGTATGAGCATATATAGATTATTTTGAGAGAATTATTTAACACTAAAAGGATGCAAGTTCAGAAAACTCAAGTTCCATAACTA
>NW_026027029.1:0-381 GCF_019186545.1 Solanum stenotomum | reverse complement strand
TCTGTTGACAAGGGCCTTGCCAGTCGAGGGCTTAATTTTAAGCCGGGATATCATTGTTTGTTTTTTTGATTGCGTGTGGCTACCATGCACTAGTAGCAAATGGTCCAGCAGGGTCAGCTCAGGCCTGAGTTCTGGCATTAGGAGCCAGTTGCACCTTTTGAGTTTGGGGTGTGACAAGTATTGAGCACCGATATGGGGGAGAGTTCAGACAACTCAAAGCCCCCATAAATTATGTAGCCACCATGGATAGAAAAGGGTCATACTTTTTAGATGATTCATTAGTGCTTTATAGCATAGACTAGTGGATCCACTTAGTAGTTCAGGTTCTATACCCTCAGGAAGGTATAGGACGGCCCTGGTAGCATGAGGCAAAACACTATA
>NW_026027028.1:0-1808 GCF_019186545.1 Solanum stenotomum | reverse complement strand
TAAAAATGACCTGGAGGGTCATTACATAATCGAACAATCACTCCGAGACTTGAGCCTTCCCTTTTCGTTTAGCTTCCAAATAAATGCAATCTATTCAAGTACATAGTCAAAATAAGATTCTGAAACTAACAACACTCATGTCACTATAGGTTTAGCCTAGACCCAAAAGCTTACCCAAATTTATAATTAAGTTCCTAACTCTTGATGCCCATTAACTTATCAATTCTTCCAATTCCTTCCAATATCGTAAATATACTAACATTCACAAAAATACGACAAACAACAATGACATTATTATTTTCCCAAGAAATCAATTAGGCCTTAACTTATATAGAATAACAATCTAACTCCTTTAGTGAGCATTCAACTTACTACTTGAAACTGTAGGTAGCATGTATGGAAAATAATTATACATAAACTCCTAACAATTCAATTCCCTTAATCCCCAAAAATTGACAGCAAACAAAAAGGAATATAATAATAATAACAATACTATTAGCACCCACCGTTACCATTAATTTCCAAAACAACTCACAACCCATTTTAACTAACATACATCAATTTCACCTTAATTTCCCCAAACTCTTAATGAATTAAAATATTAACTAACATCAAAGAAAAGTTTCATATCCTAGTAGAGTTTCATCTGCCAACCATAGTAATTTAACCAATACGCTCTAGTCCATCAATATATATACAATATATGCAACAATCTGTACAAAGAATAGAAAAATTAGCTTCACATATACATATTTATTTATTTACCTAAAATACTCCTTGTTCCTGCCGCACAAGTTCTCCACGAACTTTTCTTTCGCTTTCGTCCGTTGAGTTCTTGCCTTCTCTTTTCTTTTCTTTTTTTTTTTAAAATTATGACCCAATAATTCTCAACCCTAATAATTATTTTCCTATATGGGTCAAGTTGTATTAAACTAATTATAAACTTAACCCATTAAGCATTAGCTAAAATTAGTTATTTAATAATTAACCATCAATTAGTTCACTCTAGTTAAATGAATATTCAAAATTTCTAAAAATGACCTTCTGGGTCATCACAGTGATAGTGAAGACGTGCTTTTTCTGGAAAGGAGAAGATGAATAGAGAGAAAAATTAGGGTGTGGGCTAGGTTTGGAGGAAATATGAGTCAATGAATTTGGTTTCATTATGATTTAATGGGAAAAAATGGATCAAAAATGGTTTGAGGGAACTGGCCCTTTTAACATATTTTATCAAACTGAACATGACTCAAAACTAATTCAAATTTGATAAGACGACAATGAGATAAATCAAGTACTTAATCAATTTAATGAGCTTTTCAACTTCAATAATATAAAATAGTTATCTTGATATAAAAGCATTTTCAAATAAAAAACTAATTATACCATTAAATTGTAATTTAATTTATTACAACAATTAGAAGAAGTAAAAAATACTAAAATAATAGAGCTAGAAAAAGAGCTAGCAATATTAAATGAAATGTATGCAATTAAACAAAAAGAAAAAGAACAAAAAACAAAATTAACAAATGAGATAATTAAATTTAAAGAAAAATTGCAATTACAAGATGAATTAGAAGAAAAAGAAGAAAATAGCCAAGATAATCTACCTGAAATAAGAGTTGATGAAATAAACGACGATGATCTAGAACAACATTCGGAAACAAGCGAAACATAGACGGAACTTTTAGCAAACATAGATAATACAAAGAATTTAGAAGTAAATACAGAAAACGTAGACATGGACGAAAAACCTAGCACATCAGGAGTAAAAGACCCAAAGAAATTTAATCCAAAATACTATAATGAAA
>NW_026027027.1:0-2384 GCF_019186545.1 Solanum stenotomum | reverse complement strand
TTTCTTGTGTTGAATTCCTCTTATTTGGGAAAAGGTCAACAAAATTTACCTGTCGATTTAAAAAATTATTTATTTTAAGGGTAGTTTTGTAACATCGTAAAATGTTCTAATATTTCTTAAACTATGTATCAAATCAAGTTACATTGTATAAATTGGAAAAAGGAGCACTAAGTGCCTGTTTGGTAGGACGTAATAATAAGAATAGTCCATGGATTAAAATTTAGTCCATCAAAAATATTATTTGATTGTTTTATTTAATTTAATCAATGAATTAGTTATACATCATTAAGTGTATTTGTTTGTTTTTTCACTTAAAAATCTCTTAATGGGTCTGAATGAATTAAATCAGAGTCTTATTCTCGTTCAGAGACTTTTATTCCAAAAAATAAATTGTGCCCTATATTTTTTTCTTCAAAAATAATCAAGTCTCTCTCATTCTCGAACTTTATTAATTATCCAAATTATTTTCCTTAAACTTTTAGTTTTTGTACTTGTGGCTTGTTTATCAATAATTGATAAAATTTATTATAAATATTTTATTTGACTAAAGTGCAAAACAACTTCATAAATATGATGTGTTTTTTAAATTAAAAAAAAATGACTACATTGTTTTCAAACAATTACCTTATAATTTGTATATACATTCCATGTATTTTAATTTTATTTTTGTCAACACAAAATAATAATTTATAATTTAAATATCTTAACGTTTAACATTAAGTGCAATTTGTCGATTTTACTAATATATTTTTGTTCTCCATTTTTTATTTTTAGATTTTTTTAAATTCAATGTAGTTCTTCGATTGACTACTTGAACAATTTTTTTAAATATTTTTTTAATAAGCTTCATGTATTTGAGAAATTTAAATAGCCTTTAATCTATGTTAAGTTTAAGAGGTCACTATTTTTTTGTAATTCTCAATTAAATATAAAAAATATCGACCTCATGAGGTCGCTATTTTTTTTGTAATTCATTTTTTCCAGGAAAAATTCCGACCTTCAGAGGTCGGAATTTGGTTTTCCCACTTATTTTACAAAAAAAATAGCGACCTCTTAAACTTAGCATAGATTAAGGGCTACTTAAATTTCTCAAATACATGAAGCTTATTAAAAAAAAATTGTTCAAGTAGTCAATCGACGAACTACATTAAATTTAAAAAAATCTAAAAAGAAAAAATGGAGAACAAAAATATATTAGTAAAATCGACAAATTGCACTTAATGTTAAACGTTAAGATATTTAAATTATAAATTCTTATTTTGTGTGACAAAAATAAAATTGAAATACATGGAATGTATATACAAATTATAATAATAAAGGTAATTGTTTGAAAACAATGTAGTCATTTTTTTTATTTAAAAAACACATCATATTTATGAAGTTGTTTTGCACTTTAGTCAAATAAAAATTTTATAATAAATTTTATCAATTATTGATAACAAGCCGCAAGTACAAAAACTAAAAGTTTAAGGAAAATAATTTGGATAATTAATAAAGTTCGAGAATGAGAGAGACTTGAATATTTTTGCAGAAAAAAATATAGGGCACAGTTTTTTTTCGGAATAAAAGTGTCTGAACAAGAATAAGACTCTGATTTGATTCATTCAGACCCATTAAGAGATTTTTAAGTAAAAAAACAAACAAATACACTTAATGATGTATAACTAATTCATTGATTTAATTAAATAAAACAATCAAATAATGTTTTTGATGGACTAAATTTTAATCCATGGACTATTCTTATTATTACGTCCTACCAAACAGGTACTTAGTGCTCCTTTTTTCCAATTTATACAATGTAACTTGATTTGATACATAGATTAAGAAATATTAGAATATTTTACGATGTTACAAAACTATCCTTAAAATAAATGATTTTTTAAATCGACGGGTAAATTTTGTTGACCTTTTCCCAAATAAGAGGAATCTAACACAAGAAAAAAAAAATTAATATATCATTAAATATTTGTCACATAAGAAAATATGTCATTCTTTATGGGATTAACTAAAATAGAAAGTATGACATATAATTTGGAATTGAGGAATTACTATTATGTGTAACCAATCATGTAAAGACATTACCATGCATATTTTAATTTTTCACGTTATATAGATCGATCAGTTGTTTCAATTTACTTTCCAATAGATACAATATTGTCTTCATAAAACATNTTATTATTGGGGTTCTTTTACAATATGTAAATTACTTATATTATTTTTATGAACTACAAAATACAAATTAAGTCTGAAAAAAATTTATAACTAACTTTTTAAAATTTCATACATTAGTTGAAATAAATATTAAGGGAGAAGGCACAATTACCTCCCTACACTCTGACCGAAATCTTAGAGCAACACCTTAAATAAACTAAGGTCCTATTATT
>NW_026027026.1:0-1019 GCF_019186545.1 Solanum stenotomum | reverse complement strand
GCTTGGACAAATGAATATTATGCTCATGGTAACCAATATAAGATGAAACCGCATGATTGACCTTGCTCTAAAAAAGATGCTAAAATCGAGATTGGGTGGAAAACAGTAGGTATGGCATGAAAGGAACACAACTAAGCTAAGCCAAAAGATCGACTCTTTTGTTTTCAGAAGCAGAGGCTAAGGCAGATTATTAAAAACTAGCACAAGGCCTTAAGATAGATTAACACATTTAACTAGAGCCATAGTCATACTCTTCAAATAAGATTACAATACTCTAATATGAAAATAATCACACGAGACCAAACAATTAACAAATAAATGTTTCATGCTACTATTTTAAGAACCATTTGGTCATGGATACCATTTCAAGGGAATTAAGCTTATATAGGTAATTGGAAATTAAGCCAAATGAGTGCTAACAAATCACAGAAAGGGGGGGAATGATGAAGTCTAAGAAGACTCGGATGGTATCACATGCAACAAAATGATAATAACAATTCATGTCACATGTAAAGGGATCAAAACTGAAAATTTCTATGAAAACAAAAAATCTAGCCTTCCAGAGTGTTAGCAAACACTCATTAGCACAAAAATGATGACACTCAACTAGCACACATGTTAACTAATATCATGCAAACAGAAAGGAGCTTTGGAGTAGGTTCATAGTGAAAACAACTAGACTAATATCCTATGTCCAGCTTACTAGGCCAACATGTTTTTATACTAGTTATATATAAATGCTAACAACACAGTAAAAGCAAAATAACCTAGCCAACATCAACCTGTCAATGGTTCCATAGATCAAAGTGATTAGGACGGAGCTACCTTCCACTAATCCATAGTAAACAACATTTTTATTCCTTGTTCTTGTCTTTATTCTATAGTTTCCATAATAAACAAGAGATTAACAAGCAAGCTTTTAACCATTGCTAATAGACAGAGAAAGGGAAGCTGCTGTAAATTCTCAACACCAAGATAAATAGATTCACCTTTTCGTGCAGAAATTTACACTTGAACAT
>NW_026027025.1:0-1019 GCF_019186545.1 Solanum stenotomum | reverse complement strand
CTCTACTCCAACAAATCTATCAATTAATACCACATAAATTGGGACATGGCAAATAACAGATATTATTAAAAAATTAGGTTCCAAATGTACTATAAAATACAATAATTAACAACTTAATATATTAAAGAGACATATAAAAAATGGTTAATATTTGAAATTCTGCATGTGCCACATAAATTAGAACAAATAGAGTAATAAATATTATTTTCAAAATTATGTAAAAAAAAGTACTACAAATCACAATAGCTAAAAATTTAAAATATTTTTAAAATCATAAAAAAAATTTAATAACTTCTCAAATTCCATAATATAACACTTAAATACTACATATTATATATTAATTATACTATACTATAAATGACTTAAATACTCCATATTATCTATTACAATAATTAACAATTATTTGACACTTTAAATTCTATCAATGCCATATAAATTAGGATAAAAAACCTAACATATAATATTTAAATATATTTAAAAATACTATAAGTAATACTATACATTACAATAATTAACAGCTTAATTATTTAAAACTTATATACAAAATTTAATTGACTCTCTAAATTCTATTGGTACCACAAAAAATGGATTATATGATAGACATATATTGTTTGAAATTGACGAAAACGAAACAATAAATTACAATAATTAATAAAAAAAATAGTCAACGAAATTGACGAAAAACAAATTATAAATTACAATAATTAACAAAATAAATCTCTCGACTCCAACAAATCTATCAATTAATGCCACATAAATTGGGACATGGCAAATAACATATATTATTAAAAAATTAGGTTCAAACTGTACTATAAAATACAATAATTAACAACTTAATATATTAAAGAGACATATAAAAAGGGGTTAATATTTGAAATTCTGCATCTGCCACATAAATTAGAACAAATAGATTAATAAATATTATTTTCAAAATTATGTTAAAAAAAGTACTACAAATCACAATAGCTAACAATTTAAAATATTTTTAAACTCATATAAAAATTTCAATAACTTCTCAA
>NW_026027024.1:0-2483 GCF_019186545.1 Solanum stenotomum | reverse complement strand
ACGAATTAGTGTCCGATTTATACAAATCCTCGTGATTTATACAAATCAAATGATTCATGTATAGCAAACATAATATGACTATGAAATGTAAATAGCAAAATTATAGCAATATAACACTAATATGATTTTTATCTTTGCTATTCTTAAAATTGACTCTTTATTCCTATATCACTTGATCCATATATATTAAAATGAATTAGATATAAACCAATAAAAATAAATAAACAAACGGGGACAAATATACACTAAATTAGATAGTATATTTAAATACCAAAACCACATGTTAGTGGTCCTAATTAGCGAAACAAAGATTACAAATTAATATGTGTGCAATGAAAATTCAATTTAGTTTACGATAAAAAGTATGAGGAGAAAAATCAACGAGGTGACCGTTCTCGAAGAAAAAAATCATCACATGTAATAATATATATATATATATATATATATACATCTTGAGACAATGAACTTGTCCATATGACAGAGAAGGTACTACACCAATAAAATACAAACACTACATAATACCAAAAATATCCTTATAGTGAAACAGACATGTTAATAGAGAGGGGGCCTAATAACAAATTAGTTAATTTGTCCGTGCTTCGCCCGATTAGACATAATATTTCATAAATTTAATTGATATATAAAGGATAAAAAAATTATAATATCGAAACTAAAAATGACAAACATATAACGTAAGATATGTAAAAAAAAAATTGAAAAAAATAATTAGAAAATGACGGTTAAAAAATAAGATATAACAATAAATTTCAAATAAAAGCATTACATGCATACATTTTTCTACTTTTTTTAAGGATAAGTTTTTCAATGATGATTTAGATTTAACTCTATATGAATATTCTATGACTTTTTGTGGAATATTCGAGATGTCTTTTCAAGGGAATATAGTACCCTTTATATAGGTATGAACTAGGGTTTAGGGTTTAGCCTCCAAGAATCTCAATTGGAATTGAACATGTATTGTAGATTCTCAACTAAAATTGAACACGTCTTGTAGAGTTCAACAAACTTTCAATGTTTACGAATACCCCTGCTTCAAGGCTTGTCGGATCAAGACGAGGCTTGAATCACTCATTCTTCCACATTGGCAGCTTCAGATTTTCAGATTTGATTTATAAGAGAAGAGATGAAGGGCAGATTTGGTCCCACTGGGCGTGCCAATTCGTTTGCAACAAATTTTAAACATATGGAAAATAAGTCAACCACACAAATAAAAGATGAAGAAACATGAATATTTTATTGATAATAGTGCGGGTACAATTCTGTTCCTCCCTTTATTCTACTCTCCTAAGATTTATCCATGATTCGATTATTCTATATACTCTCCTGAGATTTATCCATGATTCGATTATTCTACTCTCCTGAGATTTATCCATGATTCGAGGGCAACTAATTCGAGGGCCGTTAGTGGTGTATTTCTTGAACTAGGATGATTTAGATTTGACCTATATATGAATATTCCATGAATTTTGTAGAATATTTGAGATGCCTTTTCAAGGGAATATAGTACCCTTTATATAGAAACGAATTAGGGTTTAGCCTTCCAGAATCTCAATTGTAATTGAACACATATTGTAGAGTCTCAAGTAGAATTGAACAACGTCTTGTAGAGTCCAACAAAATTTCAATGTCTACAACGTGATTTTTTTTTCTAAAAAATATTTTAAAAGACTACAAGTTAAAAAATAAGATATAACAAAAAAATCAAATAAAAGCATTACATGCATACGTTTTTCTAGCTTTATATTGATAAGTTTTTGAAGGAATAAATATAAATGATATAGCTGAATTAGCATAATATGAAATAAAAGATTGTGAAGAATTAAAAAAAGGAAAATATNCTTTCGACACGTGGCACCAAAAAAAAGGAGAGGGTTGAACATAAGTGTGAATGTGAGGGTATTTTGGGTATTTTAAAAATACCCTCACATTCACACTTATCTACTAAAAAAATATTACCATATAATATATATATATTATTACTATATAGGAAGAGTGAATAAATTCACTCCTCTTTCGACACGTGGCACCAAAAAAAAGGAGAGGGTTGAACATAGGTGTGAATGTGAGGATATTTTGGGTATTTAAAAATACCCTCACATTCACACTTACCTACTAAAAAAAATTACTATATATTACTATATAAGAAGAGAATAAATTCACTCCTCTTTCGACACGTGGCACCAAAAAAAAAAGGAGAGGGTTGAACATAAGTGTGAATGTGAGGGTATTTTGGGTATTTAAAAATACCCTCACATTCACACTTATCTACTAAAAAAAATATTACTATATAATATATATAATGTATAATATAAGTTACTATATAAGAAGAGTGAATAAATTCACTCCTCTTTCGACACGTGGCACCAAAAAAAAGGAGAGGGTTGAACACAAGTGTGAATGTGAGGGTATTTTGGGTATTTAAAAATACCCTCATATTCACACTTATCTACTAAAAAAAATTA
>NW_026027023.1:0-1062 GCF_019186545.1 Solanum stenotomum | reverse complement strand
TCTTTTTTTTGAATCCTCGTATTTTTTCTAGATATATTTGAATAACCCAACCCCTTTGTCTGAATTTCCTTTTATTTTTTTCATCATATTTCCGCTCGCGTAAGAATCAGTAAAAGGCATTTTTGGGAAAATAGGCAGGCGCAAAGCGCCTTTAGGAAGTTTGGCTGCTTAGATCTCGAAAAAATACGGGGATTCAAAAAAAAATCGCCTGACACGGACACCCGAGGCCCGAGTTATGGCCGTTTGAAGTTTCATAAATTCAAAGCCACCTTCAACCTTTAAGATGCTGAATTTCAAATGGCCGTAACTTTCGGCTCGAACGTCCGTTTGACGCAATCTTTTTTTTGAATCCTCGTATTTATTCGAGATGTATTTGAAGAACCCATCGCCTTTGTCTGAATTTTCTTTTATTTTTTTCATCATATTTCCTCTCGCGTAAGAATCAGTAAAAGGCATTTTTGGAAAAATCGGCACGTGCAAACCGCCTTTAGGCAGTTTAGCTGCTTAAATCTCGAAAAAATACGCGGATTCAACAAAAAAGTCGAGCGAAACGGACACCCGAGGCCCGAGTTATGGCCGTTTGAAGTTTCCTAAATTCAGAGCCACCTTCCACCTTTAAGATGCTGAATTTCAAACGGCCGTAAGTTTCGGCTCGAACGTCTGTTCGATGAAATCTTTTTTTTGAAACCCCGTATTTTTTCGAGATCTATATGATGAACCCATCGCCCTTGTCTGAATTTCCTTTTATTTTTTTCGTCATATTTCCGCTCGCGCGTAAGAATCAGTAAAACGCGTTTCTGGGAAAATCGGCACGCGCAAACCGCCTTTAGGCAGTTTGGTTGCGTAGATCTCGAAAAAATACGCGATTTCAAAAAATAAATCTCCTGAAACGGACAGCCGAGGCCCGAGTTATGGCCGTTTGAAGTTTCCTAAATTCAAAGCCACCTTCCACCTTTAAGATGCTGAATTTCAAACGGCCGTAACTTTCGGCTCGAACGTCCGTTCGACGCAATCTTTTTTTTGAAACCATGTTTTTTTTCGAGATCTATATGAGCAACCCAT
>NW_026027022.1:0-683 GCF_019186545.1 Solanum stenotomum | reverse complement strand
CCAAAGAGTTTATAAATGTTTTCACATTCAAATAAGAACGAAAA
Source organism: Solanum stenotomum (assembly GCF_019186545.1). Taxonomy (NCBI): domain Eukaryota; kingdom Viridiplantae; phylum Streptophyta; class Magnoliopsida; order Solanales; family Solanaceae; genus Solanum; species Solanum stenotomum. Next base: position 639 of record NW_026027022.1, on the reverse strand, counting down.
CTGAGATTTCCCAAAGGGCCTTCGAGCTAGTTTTCAGAAAAGGGTAATAGATTTCTAAATGAAACAAGTAGGGAAACTGAGATTTCCAAGATAGCCTTTGAGCTAAGTTTTTGAGCAATTATCTCAAATCAGTAGAAAGAAGTATGTTTTTAAAACATAAGAGCTAGTATATTTTTGGGACTAGTACTGAGCACCGATATGGGGGGAGAGTTTAGACAACTCACAGACTCCATAAACCATGTAGCCACCATGGGTAGAAAAGGGTCATACTTTTTAGATGAACCGTTTTCAAAATAGACTTGTGGATCCATTAGGCAGTTCAGGTCCTATACCTTTGGCCGGGTATAGGATGCGCTGGCAGCGTGAGGTAGATCGTTGTATCATCACTATAGCTCTTATGTGATGGTTGTCGGTTAGAGAAACTCCCACATAAGTTATTGTATTTTTATATACATCAGTTTATTGTATTTTTATATACATTTCAGAGTTATGTTGTATCCTTGCATACACACAGATTTCACAGCATGTTTTTAAACAGTTTGTTTCTTTATATTGCACTTGTTTTAAATTGCTTTATGTTGAAATGAGTTCAGTCATATTGAGTTGAGTATTGAAAGTTGAGTATCCAGAGTTGAGTAT
>NW_026027021.1:0-998 GCF_019186545.1 Solanum stenotomum | reverse complement strand
CTCTACAATTCAATGCTTTAGATGTCAAAGGAGGGGACATGTTGCTAGTGAGTGTCTAAATAGGAGAACAATTGTTGCTCTTCATGATGGATATAAGACTGAAGATGAAGATGAGGGTGAAGAAAAAAATGAGGGAGAGGGAGACAGGGGTGAAGGAGAGAAGGGTGCTTCCGGGGATGAAGAAGAAAGGTTGGATGAGAGGGTGAATTTTGCTTGCTTCATGGAGAAGGGAAAGTCTTTGCTTGATGATGATGATGAAGACTTGAACATGAATGTCAATCTTTCATGTGTTGTGAGAAGAATTATGGGAGCCCTTGCAAAAGAAGAACTTGACCAAAGGGAGAATCTATTTCATGCTAGGTGCAAAATCCAAGATAAAGTGTGTTCTTTAATCATTGATAACGGGAGTTGCACCAATGTGGTGAGTAGTTCCTTGGTGGAGCGTATGAAAATACAAACCATCAAGCATCCCAATCCTTATAAGCTACAATGGCTCAATGAGAGTGGAGAGATGAAGGTCCTCAAACAAACAAGTATTTTGTTTAGTGTGGGAAGGTACAATGAAGAATTGGTTTGTGATGTGGTTCCCATGTTGGCATGTCACCTACTGTTGGGGAGACCTTGGCAATTTGATAGAGATGTTGTGCACCAAGGGAGATCCAACAAATACACTTTTGCGATTGAAGGTAAAAAGTATGTGCTTGCACCTCTCACTCCATATCAAGTGAGTGAGGACTATCGGGCTATGAAGGAGCTTCGAGAGAGAATAAAAGATGAGGCGGCAAAAAGTGAAGGTGAAAGTTCCACCATCGTTCCAAAGGAGGGGAGTGCCTTGATTAAAAATAATAAGAACATGTGCATGATAGCAAAGCCCAGCAAGTGTTTAAAGAGTGTGGATGAGGAATGCTTTCTAGTGTGCCTTGTCAACACCAACCTTTTGTTACATGCTAACCAAGATTCTAGCACTTTACCTAGTATTATTTCTTCTCTTTTGCAGG
>NW_026027020.1:0-27022 GCF_019186545.1 Solanum stenotomum | reverse complement strand
ATATACTCGTGAACAAGTTGAGGACCTTGATATATTGGTTGGTCAACAGTCTGAACCTGCAAAGTTGTGTGGTCTGTTTCTTTGTTAAAGTACTGAGATTTATGTATAAACTTGTACTTGCACTCTTTTAACTGTTGGAATATTTGAAAGTTGATCTTGGTACCTTGGTTACCTCTTGTCACTTTGCATTGTCGTGTTGGTATCCCTTAAGACGTTAAAGACGTTTGTGTATCTCGCCCACTTGTACGGATTGTTTGATCCCTTGGCACTCTTGTTGGGACCTTGTCCTTCTTGTGGATGTGACTTTGTCACTATTGGCATGCCTCTTGATTCGGATCATTTGCCATCTTGCCTCTGAATTTTTAGTCAGTCTTAAGAATGAAAGTTGTCAATTTTAAGTACAAACTAGAAAGTCATTTTCAATATGTTTCTTGGTTCTCTTGATTATTGGGCTTTGACCCTTATTGATACAGGGCGTCGACCCTTCTTGATACTTGCTTGTGCTTGGTGCGAAGACATGACGTACATATTGGCGAGCCTTGTTATTGAATCTCTTAGAAATTTGTGCTATGAGCGTTCTTGACACCTGGATCTTTAAATGTAAAACTGGATACCCTTAGTGTGAACTCTAGTTACTTGATAGGTTCTACAACGTGTAGCAGGTAGTAGTATGGGATGCTATCTACACATAGCACGAGTAAGCTTAGATGGTGCTAAAGTGAGTTCCCTAAGTCTATATGACTAAAGTGTGAAGTCCCCTAAATGCATGAATGTGTCTTGAATGACTTTAAAGAAGAGTGTTGACTTATTGTCTAAATGATTTGTTGAATGAATAGCTTATGTTAATGAAGTGAGTTACATAGTATGTGACCTTGAAGCGTGATGGTTCTTGTCTATAGTTGCCTTGAGTAACACTTAGGTTTGTATGAAGAGGTTCTATGGGCGGCCACTTCATGTCTCACTCAAGTGGGTAATTTTAGATAAGGGTCCTTGGATGATGAAATAAGTTACTTGGTGAAACTGTTGAGTATGCCTATAATGTGGTTAATGTCTTATATGTTTGTTATGTTTTATAATATGCTTAATATGTCAATGTTCATGAAGTTTTACTAAAATGGCATAAGGCATGACTTTCAACCAAATGTCCTTTTTAGCATGTTTTTGCATTGTTTCCATACTTAGTACTTAATTGTGCTAACCCCTTTCTTTCCTTTTTGACGAAAGTGTAGTGATTTGGAGATGTTGATATTCCATGGTTGATGGATAGGTTTCTAAGGTGTTTTGAAGATGAACACTTGGTGAGTCCTCAAAGATTCGAGGACAATAACCGACTTGTTCATTTATGTCTTGTTGTTTTGTTATAGTTTTGAGTGGGCTTAGTCCCAATGTTGTATTCAAGTATTAGATGGTTTTGAGACATTATGTATAAAGTCTAGAAAGTCTTCCGCTTGTTATTTGATGAAAGTTTCTTCGTGTGTGAAGAAAGTTTTTTATTCCTTGTGGGTTTTAGTTCCTATGGGATGAATGAATGCTAAGAGGCTTGTATTAGACCTCCAAGAGGTCGAGTACGCCGGTTACGACTAGGAGGTGCTCTCGGGTCGTGACAAACTTGGTATCAGAGCATAAGGTTTTGGGAATGGTCTTAGGTTGTCTCAAACCCCATCTAGTAGAGTCTTGTTCATAATGTGAAGCGCGCCACATTATGAATAGGAGGCTATTAGGTGCTAAGAATGTTTCACCTCTTCATTATTCAGGTTGTGCCATGGAGGTTTGCTCTATAATGTCTTTCCCTTGTTCCTTATGTGATGGTCCTTATAATGTGATTTCCCTTGAGAGGTTGTGTTGCAAGGGTTGAGAGAGAGGAAAGGTTGGTTGTGATGCCTACTATTGCTTAGTGACTTGATAGATTGGAGGTGGAAGATTGTGATGTTGACTTGAGATTGAATGAGATGCCTTGTGAGTATGAGTTGTTGGTAGAAGCCGGCATAGTTATGATGAGTTTGGAGAAGTATTGAAAAAGTTAGTGAAATGTGGTGTTTTAGAAATGCTTAGGTGTGATGGGTATGAAGGTTTAGTGAGGTTTTGCTCCGACCTTAGAATTGAAAAACAAAAGTGAATCTTAGAAGAGCTAGTATGAATATTCTCCCAAATGGGGGATAATGTGACTAGATGGTACACTACAAAAAAATCTGTGTTTACCGACGGGCAAAATTCGTCGCTAAACTATGATATTCCGTCACTACACATGATTAGCGACGAATTAGCGACGGATTGTTGATTGTTGCTATTACGCTCATTAGTAATCACTTAGTGACGAAAAAATGAGTTCCGTCGCAAGTTTAGCAACGTCTTAGTGACGAAAGATTTTTGTTGCCACTTGTTAGTGACGGACTGATTCGTCATTATATTTGTATAGTTTCGTTGCTAATTTCATAATTCATTTCGTTATCCTGGATAAATTTGAGACGAAATATTGGTCGCTAGTCCGTCATAATATAGTCTGTCGCTAGTTCGTCGCCAACATTCTTGTCATAGCAACAACCAAATAGTCCCTAAATTTGTTGCTAAAAATACTTCTTCTAAAACTATTTGATTTATTTATTTTAAATATGCACTGCTGAAATGAATTCAATATAAATTACTAAATACTCCATACAAACCAACATTAATATAAAGTAATACTCATAGACGTTTCAAAATATATGAAAAGCGAAATCCAAACCCCACATTTTTGGTTCAAAGTATCCAAAGCAATCCATAAACTATTCTTAAATGAACCTCTAGGTTCATCAAAAATTGTTCCTACACAATTTGTAGTTATAAAAAAAACATGACAATATCAAAAATTAAAGTTGAGGGAGAGTAAGGGATATCATCACTTGAAATTGAGGGATCAACCTCATCAACATTAGTAGTAGCAGGAGGCACTGCGGGAGTAATACTTGCTTGCACCCGCTCAACAAGAATAGGAAGAAGATGATTAGTATGTACAGGCATCATTTGCTTTACAAACTCATCCATGTTTGTTGTCGATGTTGCTTGAGAAAATGAAGGTGGTAATGATGATGAGCCACAAGAATTCTGCTCGTAGTAGTTTTTTGCTTCAGATCCAAGACCATATACTCTTCTTTTCTTTTCTCCCCCCGCGGCTTGGTAATATGCTTCACATTGATCAATATCAGTTTGAGACACTGTTATTTCCCTTAATATTTCTTCATATTTTTCCTATAGGAACAAAACAATTTTTTAAGGCAAAGGACATACAGGTCCAGGTATAAATTCTAGCATGATATTTACCCTGTGATTTTCAATCCACAACTGCCATGGACAATTCAATTGACAATTATAAATCTGAACCAAATCTTCCTAGAAATTTCAGCAAGCACCCTTATATTGGGATCATCTTAAGTATCCATAGAGGTAAAGCTACTCTTACAAGATAATTAAAATAGTAGAACATCTTATATTATTGTTTATGGGTGTGAAATCATCAAGTTTCACATTTTCATAATTTAAAAGCACTTGAAATCTCTAGACCATTCCACTGTTGAGATGTAAATGGACATTGTTGGGAACAATTCTTAGCATAAATGCCCAAATTGTCGCATTTACCCACCAAAAGATCACGTGAAACATGCTACTCTACCAACTTAAACTATACATAACACTGATAAAAGGACTCCACCAATATACTATTCTAGCCAGAAATCGCGCAGGCACTGCCTTTTACACATTCCTTAAGTACACAACTTCTCAAGGAAAAAAATAATGTAAGAAAAACCCTCAAAACAGCTCAAGGTACACACTGGAATCGCACCTAAACAACACTAAAACTGCACAAGAAAAGCCAAAACAGCACCCAAATTACATCCTTACTCTGGTATATGTTCCTCTACTCATAGATGTCTATATGTTCCTAAAAAAAGCACCAGACTTACACCAAAACAGCAGCAACACTAGATTCCTAGACTGTTTTTTGTTATGCAAAAGCTAGCAGATATATGTACTAAGGCAGTAATGTTCATAACTTAGATTATGAGACCATAAACATGATCTTTAGTCAACTTCAATCATATATATGAAACCATTTCAAGTAATTTGGTGTGAATAATGCAATTGACAACAAACTAATGGTTAAGAAATCATGGTATACAAAATAATGCATATGATAAAATATCATAAATAAGAATAGTAAATGACTAAATGATACCTTTCTGATTGTGTTAATTTTCATGTTCAATGTGTCATAGGATCATGGCAAGCTATGGTAATGCAATATGAAGGAGAGGAAAAAGCAAAATAAGCTGGGATAAATATGCAGCTCAACGCAGTAAGTTTCTTGATCTTATTGGACTCAACATAAGCTATGACTTCAGTGGCATATTGGACTAGAATTACACCAAAATAGCAGCAACAAATACGCTCTAAAAAACGACTAAAAAAGCTCTAAAAACAACTGCACTAGAGTCACACTAAAACAACACTAGAATCGTATTAAAACAACACTAAAATTGCAGTGGAAAAGCATCAAAACAATACCTGCATTATACCAAAACAGCAACAACAAATACGCTCTAAAAGACGACTAGAATTGCACCAAAAATAATTGCACTAGAGTCACATTAAAACAACACTAGAATCATACTAAAACAACACTAAAATTGCAGCGGAAAAGCATCAAAACAACACATGCATTATACCAAAATAGCAGCAACAAAATATGGGACTTATCAGATTAGACCCTCTACCACTACCTCCAATTAATAAAGAATTTAGTCTAACTATGTGACTTATCAGATTAGTCCCTCTACCCTTATATGGTAAGAGAAAGGTGAATAAAATCTAAAAAAATATGTTTAAAGCCAACTAACAGACAACATGTGAAGATCAAGGCTTACTTCGAGCGAATATCAACCAGATCCTGATGATAAGATTTTAGTAGTAGTTGACTGCAACATTTGAACATTATATTACCTTAGCTATTAACAAGAACAAGGAACAACAACAATAGAAAAAATAACCACCAAACACTTAATATTAATGAGTTGTTGTCAGGATGCATTTAACTTATCAGTAATCCCTTTGTAAGGATCACTATCTAACTGCCTGAATCCTGTATTTCAACATATATTTTTGAAGCTTCATATAATCTATCATGAGTTTGCATAATTGCATTAACGACTTCAGTGACTAGCCAAGATCTTGGGCAATTTGTTGTTGATAGTCTTTCCCACATATCTCTAAATGATTGGACATAGCAACTCATTATAATACCTCTAGACTATACTTTATAATGTATAAACTGATTATTCTCTCGTTGGATAAAAAATTTTCGTGTTTATCAAATATCTAATCAAATACTTTTTTAATCAGATAGAGAGGCTATTTTCTTTTACTCTCAGCTCGAGAACATTTCAAGTAAGAAAAATAAAAAAAATCTCTTCAGAATATCACTCACAAACCAAATAGAAGTTCTATATCATAGAATTCCAAAAAGCCTAAAATTGAATCAAAATCAACCTTAAAAGTAGTCTTCTAAGCAATTTTACACCAACAATATTTATTACCACAATTAATGAACCAAACAAACATATAAATAGAAAATCAAATCACCACCTTTTCTGGGGGAAAAAACTACTGTAGGGGTAGGGGAGGGAGAGAAAAAAAGAGATACCTTTTAACGAAGAGATTGAGTCACGAGTTGGATGCACAAATACTGAAAGTTAGACAAGACTCCTCCTAAGTCATCAATAAATGGAAGAATGTGAGACTAGTTAGCACAAAAGTTAATCACATTACTAGATCACAAGACTATTCACATAACCATTAGTTATCTAAATCAATAAGCAGATCAACAAGGAAATGAAAGGAAAACAAAACTGCCTAGATGATTTTTATTTGCTGAATGTATAATACAAAGTAAGACGGTTATTACATGGTAGGAAAAATTTAATTCTAAAGTTGAGCCAGCCTTTTGTAGGTTTCTCAAATATTAGACAACTACATCTACTNGACGGTTATTACATGGTAGGAAAAATTCAATTCTAAAGTTGAGCCAGCCTTTTGTAGGTCACTCAAATATTAGACAACTACACCTACTTATTTCCACAATCATGTTTGTATTTGGAAGTACAACAAATATAATATGTGCCAAATGAAAAACAAAACAAGTGGGACTATCTACATGTCATTGTACAACAATCACGGATGAGTGAAAGGACTCTAAAATATATTTTCTAAACTAAAAGTGACTTTTACAAGATAGGTATGGTACAGCTAGACCTAATATATGCCCCAGAAAAGTGAGTTTTCAGACTGATATAGTACAGCCTAATTCCCTAGCAGTAGTATCAAGAAATTGAGCAGACATTCCATTTTCAAGCCGATTATTAGCTTCACACATCAAAAACTTCCCAATATCCGTTTTCCAGTCAATGATGCTTATGCTAAGGTACTGATAAGCAAGATTGTGGATGGCATTTACATCTTCTACTTCTTTCACACTTGGTTTTACCGAACTAGCATACATAAAGTCACGAAGAACTGATGTACTGAGAGCACGTACATGTGCACTTGGATGAGAAACACAACAAACTATGGCAGGCACGCAAAAAAAAAAACTCTTATTTTCATTAAATCAGCAATATGCATCCAAATCAGAACCCTAACCCCTTTTTTCCTGAAAATCTAAGTTCTAAAAACTCCTATTTTCAGCAAATCAGCAATATGCATCCAAATCAGAACCCTAGCCCCTTTTTTCCTGAAAACCGAAGTTCTAAAAACCCCTATTTTCAGTGCATCCAATCTTCTGAAACTCCTATTTTAAGAAAACCCCAACCCTTAATTTCAGTACACCCAAACTTCTAAAACCCTAATTTAAAAAGACCCCAACCTCACTTCGAGCTTAATGAAGTGAAAGAGTTGAGAGTTAAAAACTCACAAAACCCCATTTCAAATACTACGCAAAAATCGTTGAATAGTTGATTTTGTTCTTGTTCTATGCAAGAAAATAACGTTCCTCAAAGAAAAATAGAAACCAAACAAAAAACATTGATTTCGTAACTAATTCATCAAACTAAGAGTACTTACTTCTTAGAAAATATTGACGATTTCTCCAAAAATTTGAAGGTTGAGCTGCTGAAGATAAAGAGAAAAAATGAGTTCAATATAAACCCCAATCTATGGATAGAAAGAGGTGAAGAAGAATGAGCATGGAAGAAGAAGAAGAAGAAGAAGAAGAGGGCTTACTTGACCCTTTATCACAGATGGAAGAAGAAGAAGAGAGCTCAGTTCTCATATGAGAGCTCCATTGAAGAAGGAGAGAGCTTACTTCTGGAGACCAAAAACGATGCAAATGAATTAAGCCCTAGAATAAATGGCACATAAAAATACATTAGCAACGAATTTAGCAACAGATTATAAAATTCGTCGCTAACAAATAAATATATTTATCCAGAATAAATTTTAATGACGGATTATTCCGTCACTATATAGTATAAAATTTATAAAAAAATATTTAAAAGTTTAGCAACATCATTTTCGTCAGTAAATCCGTTGCGAAATATTAATTGAATTTGTGACACCTATTTTGTTGCTAAATTCGTAGGAAAATTAGAGCGCCAAAATTTCGCGCTAATATTTAGCGACGTAATAAATATTTCATCGTCAATCTGTCGCTATGTCATAACTCAAAAAATTATTTGTTATTCTTGCAACGAAATTGCTATTCCGTTACAAATTTGTCGCTATATAGTGACGAAATTTGATCTGTCGCTAAAATTCGTCGCTAAACGCTGTTTTTTTAGTAGTGGGCCCTATGTTTTTACGCCCAATACTTACATTTTTATTCTCGAGGGTTACGCCTCAAATTTTAGAACTTACGCCTTATGAATCTACATCTTTAATTTATGCCCCGCACCAAGACTCGCCTTGGAACTTGCCCCAAAAACGTTTTTGAAAACACTATGCACCACCATTTTACTAATGAATATATTTACTCTACAATTTAAGTATTCTATTATATGTGTACATTTTGTGTCAACATTGATGGTCATTACTATAACATTTAGTTATGGAAGTACTTGTCACGGCGCTAAGGTCGCCACTAATGTTTTTAGTGGCGATTTTTTGGCCTTTTGTACCAACTTTTGGCGCCATAAAATGTCAGATTTCTTGTAGCAACTCTTGGCGTCACAAAATGTTAGATTTCTCAAATAGAGCAAAGCATAAAATAAGAAACAACATGACCAGTAGGGATGACAAGCAGTTATGTCTCATTATATTCTCTGAAAGCCTCAAAAAAGATGAAGAAGAATGATCACACAAGTTTGGGCTCGAAACCTACACAAGTGTAGAAGAAAGGAGTGAATATCAAACAATATGGTACTCAGCAAGCAAGCCACTAAACTAGGTAAAACTAAGCTAGAATACAAGCACTCCTTTCATTCCAACCGAACCACCTCAACTACAACCTGCATAAAAATCATCCCAACCCAACAATTTATATTACATATGCAATATCAATATCATAGTCCAACTGTCACAATTCAACAATCAACAATATGCAATATCAATATCATAGTCCAACTGTCACAGTTCAACAATCAACAATATGCAATATCAATATTTCTAATTTCTTGAATAGATCAAAGCATAAAATAAGGAACAAGATGACCTGTAGGGATGACAAGTAGGTATGTCTCATTATATTCTCTGAAAGCCTCGAAGAAGATGAAAAAAATGATCATACAAGTTCGGGCTCGGAACCTACACAAGTGTAGGTAGGAATGAATATCAAACAATATGGTACTCAACAAGCAAGCCACTAAACTAGGTAAAAATCCTAAGCTAGAATACGAGTACTCCTTTCATCGGTACAATACCACTCGCTGGAAACCATTTCCCATGCTTTGCATGATGTCACTTGCCTGAACCATTTCGCATCGGCATAATACCACTTGTCTTATCACTTTCGGTAAAAACTGGGCTCTCACTTTAGTGAGCCGGTCTTCACTAAAGCGAAGATCGCGAGAGCAAGCCTTCGGAATGTGATGGTCAGACCACCTGACCCCTCACGAACGCAACGACCCTTCATGAAAGGGAGGCATAGCAGAGGAGTATTATAAGATCGATTCTTTAATACTTTTACTGGTTCAACAGATACTGCAGTAACAAAGCTACTCGTTCGGACATTGTGAAGGCAAAAGGGACATTGTGAGGTAGAAGATAAAAGGGAGACGAATATTGAGTTGGGTTCTAAAGATAAGAACTTGAGGAACTGCCATTATTATCCTCTTCTGGAGTTTTGGTTTAAGCCATTTTAATACCTTTTGGAGGGAAAGGATATATGGATATGGTTTTTAATTGCATTTAGGTATATACCAAAATAAATACCTCATAGAGTCCTTCCTACAATGTGTTGCTAGCCGGTACAATCTAAATTAATTAGGCTCTAATAAAAATATCGAACACAGTAGATGAAAAATAAATAAAATTCAAACAAGTATTTCATGGAGTGTTTCCTTGAATGCTTTGCTCGGTGGCAAAATTTAAATTATTTGGACTCTAATATAAATATTGAATGCAGCAGGTAAAAAATTAAATAAAATACTTCATAGGGTGTTTCCCTCGATTGTGAAACTCGGTAGCAAAATCTAAATCAATTGGACTCCAATATAATTATTGAACAAATCAGATAAAAAATCAATAAAATACAAACAAATACTTCATAGAGTGCTTCCCTCGAATGTGTTGTTGTCACGACCCAACCCATCGGGCCGTGCAACACCTACATACTACCACCTAAGTAGGAGAACCCTCTTATCCCAATAGTTACTACATGTAGAAATTAAACAAAATGGAAATAAATATACTAACGAAATTTTATAAATAAGAACCTTTAACACAATTTCGGTTAAGACTTGTAAAGTAATTAACACCCCCAAGGAATCTAGTCTAAACAGGTACGAGAGATACTAAGAGCACAAACTGGACATAATAAATAAAAGACACAGCTCCCACCATGCGGAAGGAAGGATAGAAGCTGCTAGATAATTTCGTCGTCTTCACTTAATGAAACATCACCAACCTGCATCTAGATTATGCCAAAAAAGCATAACAAGAGTAGTATCAGTACAAAACCACGCGTATTGGTAGGCATCATCAGTCAACCCGACGCCCACCACATAACATAAGAAAACAACTAGCAGAAATATGCCATAAACCACTCACTTCTCCACTTTTACCCTTGCTTGAATACCTCAGAATTACACCAATACCCTTACTACCAACCACCTTCCCAGTCAACCTACTTACTAGATTCTTGGTCATAGCCTAACCATTCTAACGCATAGAAGAGTACAGGAATACATCTACAAGCATTCCAACTAAGCACCCCTTACATACCCTTACTTCCTCTTTTATATTACCCAACCTTTGTCACATGGTACATTATATCAAGCTTTCTATCTACTAACCACGAACCCATTTCTCCAAGGTGAAATCAACCTAAGTATTTACATCACATACTCTACCTCCACTTCTCACCATTGCAACATACGGACCGCCCTTGTCCCTCAACATTAACACGCTGGAACCTTGGCCCTTCCAGTTTCATTCAATAACAAGATACATAACCAGTTAAATCAACATAGTAAAACAACACAAATAGGTCATCATAATCATTTACCATTCCGAGAAAACAACATCAAACATCACTTATGAACAATGCACAACATCACCATTTCAAGATATACGATTATGTCAAGTCATTGGTCCTCTCAAAGGACTCAAACCCAAACTGTTAGCATATCGAAATGTGGTACTCGATCCAATGATTATGTCGGAACATGGCAACTGATCCCATATTTATGCCAAAACGTGGCAACCGATCCAAGTTAGTGTGTCGAAACGCAACACCCGATCCATTCAACAAGACACAACCACAATCACAAGTATCTTATCATAATCATACAATCCAGTCATGATTCATGCAATTCATCAATCTTATTTATAATCAGTGTGATCAATAATGCAACATTCACATACATGATGTCATTATAACGAAGCAAGAACGAACATACATCACCCAACATGAAATTACAACCATCACAATGAAGTATTCATCGACACATATCACTTAACAACAACTCGATCATACGTAGCCCTAGTTCATCATCTAAGGCTTCTTACTATGATTTAATCATCTTTATTCGGTGCACGAAGGCGTACGCATCAATCCTACCATTGATTTTCATTATATTACATAGTGAGCACAGATTTTTAACTACTCAATTAATAAAACCTACCCTTAGCCCGGTTTCTCGATACTGCCAGTCGGGAAAGGCATCACAACTTTCAAAACAACAAGTTCTGCTGCGAGAGAGGTTTTGTCTTACTCAAGCTAGAGGAGAAAGAGCCTGTCTTTTATGCTTATCTGATGAAGTTCAGATGGGCTCCACTGATCGAGGCTCCCCCTACCGCACGTTCTTACTGGGTGCGGCAGTTCTATGTTATCCTGTCCGCTGGGAGCCTGGGACGACCCTCACCCCATCATCCGCATCTGGGGAGTTGACATCCCCCTGAACGTCACTTCTATAAATGAGGTACTGGAGTTGACCGAGGCCTCGAATGTTGAGTGCGAGGCTAAGCTGAAGGAGATGGATCTGGGTTGGCTAAAAGACACTGGTGGAGCCTGCACGCCGGGATAGGGTCTATTGGCCTACTGCTGAGGGGATTACTAGTGCGGACTGGTCACCGGATGCTAAGAGGTGGCTTAACTTGGTCACTAGGAGGATTCTCCCATCAGTAAATCTCATAGATGTGACATTTCCTCGGGCCTTGGTGGTGGCATGCGCGATGCAGGGCATTGAGCTAAATGTAGGGGCGCAGATCATTTCAGAGTGGAAGATGTTTTATCGGGGTAACAAAGAGTCTTTCTTCCGGCCCGAACTTATCACTGCGCTGTGCAAACGGGCGGGGGTGCCCCTCCTAGATACTGATGAGGTACTCCCTATGGATCCCCCATTCACCCTCTTTTGGTTAGATAGGGCTCTACTTTTCGGAGCAAGAGAAGGAGGAAGGACAGGGCTAGCAGCAGTCAGGTAGCCGCGGAGTCGGACGATGAGGGAGGCGACGACACTCGTCCCACCGGGTCCCAGGTTCCACTCTCAGCTGCACAGATAGAGGAGGACTTGGCAACTGTCCGGAGGATAATGGGGTGCCCTATTACTGACGTCACTCCGGTTCCCCCCAACATCTCCCTAGAGCGTGAGATGCTCCGTCGCGAGCTGTGCCAGGAAAAGAGGAAGGGTCTGGAGAGGGACCGTCTGCTGATCTGAATATGGAAGGCAGTGAAGATCATGTTCACTTGCATCGCCCCCGGTCAGGATATTGACATAGTCAACAAGGGAGATTTCCGGCAATTCTCTTGTCTGGAGGATGCCATGACAGTCCTGGTGCCCTCAGAGGACCTAGACTCTGATGATGACACCTCTCAGTCCCAAGGTTCTTGATTGTTTTCTCGCTCTTCTTGGGCTATAATTTAGAACAAAGCTTTGTTTTTATCTTTTAGTCTTTCTCTATGTTTTTCTAGCACTTAGATGCTGGTTTCTAGTTGGTTTTCGCAGTAAATAGCTAATTACTAAGTTTTATAAACTATTCTCGATTATTGAGCACTGATTGAATTGCAGGGGTTAGCCCGAATACCATTTGGGGTTTATTTGGGCAACTCGGTAAAACAGAGGAAGCAGGTAGAGGTTCTGCCTCGCCTCGTCTTGCTCTGGCTAGAGAAATCCTGTTTTGTTGATCTCGCCCTGGAGGGAATAATCCCGCCCCAGCGGCTCAGACGGAACCAGAACCCAGGCCAAAAAATTTCTAGGATCTTTCTTTTTTCTAAATTTCACCAAGGTTCCAGTTTTACCAGCCTTTTTAGGATAATTCCCTAAGCTAGGGAAAATCATTGTCTAACCCAAGTCAATTCCACGATACCCGAACCAACTCATTCTCATTAATTCAGCACCACAACCCACACATTCCCAGGATATACCAGACATTCACATGATTATTAGTTGTTTGCGACACACATTCAGGTTCCGTTTTACGAATCACCTTGTAATTTATCTAAACCTTCGCACTTCTGACTTTCTTCTCACAGAGAGTTTTTCGCGATAATCAAGTTGTTACAACTTGCATAATTTTTAACGATCCAACCAGCATATTACGCATAACAAAGTTTAGACACGCATTTACCGTGCATCCAATCATCTAGCAAATCAACTTTCAGATTCACAGTTAATTCAGAAACACAAAGCACGCATTCACAGTTCTAAGTTACACTCACAGACAAGTCCATGTTCTTAATTAGTTACTTCGATCCATGGATGACCGTTACTGATCATCCATGCATTTACACAGCCTCTAGGGCCAGATACCAATTGGAACTTTCTCAGTTTCAATTTGCTTCGCTTGTATCCCTTCGACCATGACTACGGCGTCTGGTTCACTTTGTTGAGATACCGATTGAATGGGGAGATACCAATTGAACCCAACATATACCACAAGCGACAGACGCACGATGGAGAGAAAAGATGAGACAACTTCTTATAATTCTTCCTAGTTTCCTGAAGATTAGATGTGGACATCAACACACCAATCCACATGAGTTTAGTCCATATTTTGATCTTGTACTGGGACACCGGTAACCTGGATCTGATACCAATTTGTCACGATCCAACCCACAGGGCCGTGCGGCACCTACATACTACCACCTAAGTAGGAGAACCCTCTTATCCCAATAGTTAAAACGTGAGGAAATTAAACAAAAACGGAAATAAATATACTAACGGAATGTTATAAATAAGAACATTTAACACAATTTCGGTTAAGACTTGTAAAGTAATTAACACCCCCAAGGAATCTAGTCTAAACAGGTACAAGAGCTACTAAGAGTACACACTGGACATAATAAATAAAAGACATAGCTCCCACCATACAGAAGGAAAGATAGAAGCTGCTAGAGAATTTCGTCGTCATCACTTAATTTAACATCACCAACCTGTATCCAGACTATGCCAAAAAGGCATAATAAGAGTAGTATCAGTACAAAACCACACGTACTGGTAGACATCATCAGTTAACCCGACGCCCACCACATAACATAAGAAATCAACTAGCAGAAATATGTTAAAAACCACTCGCTCTCCACCTTTACCCTTGAATACCTTAGAATTACACCAATACCCTTACTACCAACCACCTTCCCAGTCAACCTACTTATTAGATTCTTGGTCATAGTCTAACCATTCTAACGCCTAGAAGAGTACACGAATCCATCTACAAGCATTCCAACTAATCACCCCCTACATACCCTTACTTCCTTTTTATATTACTCAGCCTTTGCCACATGGTATATTCTATCAAGTTTTCTAACTACTAACCACGAACCCCTTTCTCCAAGGTGAAATCCACCTAAGTATTTACATCACATACTCTACCTCCACTTCTCACCATTGCAACATACTAACCGCCATTGTCCCTCAACACTAACACTCTGGAACCTTGGCCCTTCCAGTTTCATTCAATAACGAGATACATAACGGGTTAAATCAACATAGTAAAACAACATAGATAGGTCATCATAATCATTTACCATTCCGAGAAAACAACATCAAACATCACTTATGAACAATGTGCAACATCACCATTTCAAGATATACGATTATGTCAAATCATTGGTCCTCTCAATAGGCCCAAACCTAAACTGTTAGCATACCGAAACGTGGTACCTTATCCAATGATTATGCCGAAACGTGGCAACCGATCCCATATTAATGCCAGAACGTGGCAACCGATCCAAGTTAGTGTGTCGGAATGCAACACCCAATCAATTCAACAAGCCACAACCAAAATCACAAGTATATTCTCATAATCATACAATCCAGTCATTATTCATGGCATTCATCAATCTTATTTATAATCAGTGTGATCAATAATGCAACATTCGCATACATACTGTCATTATAACGAAGCAAGAACGAACATATATCACCCAACATGAAATCAAAACCATCACAATGAAGTATCCATCGACGCATATCACTTAACAACAATTCGACCATACTTAGCCCTAGTTCATCATCTAAGGCTTCTTGCTATGATTTAATCATCTTTTGTTCAATGCACGAAGTCCTATACATCAATCCTACCGTTGATTCTCATTATATTACGTAGTGAGCACAGATTTATAACTACTCAATTAATAAAACCTAGCCTACCTGGGAGCCAAGCAACTACATGGGGTTTTTGGGTTTGATTCTTGTTTCTGGGCTTCGTGACGGTGATCTTAATCGGAAATCCGCAATCGATCGACCTCCTTACGCTAGAAATCTCCTTCTCCTTCCTTCCCAAGCTTAAAGCTGCTTTTTGGGGATTTCTAGGGTGGTTTACGTATAAATTAGGTATTTTAGAAAGAAGGAGAAAATAAAGATTTCGCGTTATTTACATTCTATCTCGCCTTTCCCGCTCTGGCACCAGCTTACCCCGCCATGGCGCCGCCGCCCTAGCAGCATATAGCCCGCCTTGGCGGGACAGTGGCCCAGTTTTTTTCTGAAATTTGCTTTTCCTAAATAACGACGAGTCAGGTCGCTACAGTTTCTTTGTGGAAAAATATAAATTTGTTGGACTCTTATATGAATATTAAATACATCAGGTAAATACAAACGAATAATTCATTGAGTGGTTCCCTCAAATACAAAATCTGGAATTATTTGATTTTCGATACAAATTATCGAACACATCATCTGAAAAAATAAATAAAATACAAACAAATACTTTATGGCATACACATAGTTCATTAGTTGGCACTATTTTTCATTTTTAAATATCTAAGGTTCTTTTCTATGCATAAACAGAAATAAAATTGTATTTATCATAATTAATAATATTATTATATTTTTAAAATGTATCAATAGTTTTTTCAAAACATATTCAAACTATAACACACATCTATTTTTCTATTTCTTATTATGTATCTTCTCTTTTCACAAACTCTAGTCATCTTTATTCTATGGTGGGCATACGCTGCATCACATCCTCTATTCCTTCTACACAATTTTGCAGAAAACTTAGATGACTAAAGAGTTTTCTCCATATACACTTATATATTATTGTATATTAATGTATGTCAATTGTAATTTACATACGCATGATAGACAAAAATATATGTTTACCTACACAAGACATATCAGACATATATATATATATCATATACATCATATACATAACATATATGATAAGTATGTCTGATATGTGTTGTATTTGTAAACATATATATTTGTCTGAAGAATAAATCTTTTCAATAAAAACAAACAATCTGAAGAATTCGATGAACATAAATCTGAAAAGGGCCAAGAGTGCTTTTACAAGAAGAAACTACCTAACAAACAAAAACAACAAGCTATTAATGGTACATAACTTATTAATTCTACACCTTACAATTGACTTATATCATGCTAACCAGATTTTACTTGTTAAAATGAACAAGTAAAGAATTAACTGATATATTTGTAAACTGTATGATGGCGAATTAACAAATTATGCATCACTTTATAGCTTGTTGCTTTTGTTTGTTACATATATAGTATGTTCTTAAAATAGTCTCTTTGATCATTTCTAAATTTGCCTTCATTGTGTTCAAATTTCTTGTTCTTATTGAAATTCTCTTTCTGTTTCAATTTTTGTACTTCGATTATATAGAACATAAACGGAGAAAAATTAAAAGCAAGATCTATCAACCAATTATTTAAATTAATAATTCATGTTCATACAAAGTAAGCCTTTTCCTCAAGACTAATGAATTTGGAGTTGAAAAAGTAAGAAAACTAGATTGACCAATGCAAGAAAAGTAAAAAAAAAAACTACTTCAATTTATTTCATTAGATAAATTATAATAGGAAAATAAATTTATTNTTATGCATCACTTTATAGCTTGTTGCTTTTGTTTGTTACATATATAGTATGTTCTTAAAATAGTCTCTTTGATCATTTCTAAATTTGCCTTCATTGTGTTCAAATTTCTTGTTCTTATTGAAATTCTCTTTCTATTTCAATTTTTGTACTTCGATTATATAGAACATAAAAGGTGAAAAATTAAAAGCAAGATCTATCAACCAATTATTTAAATTAATAAGTTATGTTCATACAAAGTAAGCCTTTTCCTCGAGACTAATGAATTTGGAGTTGAAAAAGTAAGAAAACTAGATTGACCAATGCTAGAAAAGTAAAAAAAAAAATACTTCAATTTATTTCATTAGATAAATTATAATAGGAAAATAAATTTATTTCTGTGGTATGAATTATAAATTCACAAATGTATATAGTTTCTAATTCACAGTTGTCTATAACTTCTAGACTATGTCAAAATGAATTCAAATAGTTTCAAAAGAGTTAATAAAATTTTCATTTGAACCATCAGATTCACCATCAATTTAATAAATATTGATCGTTTGAAGACTTTGACTAAATAAATTTAATTTTTTTTATATAAATTTAATCAATTTTCTCTTATATCTTATTTGAACAATCAGATCCACTTCAACATCTAAAGAGGATGTTAATTAAGACAATAATAATATTTTTTTCTCTAAGACCAATTTTTTTTTATTTTTCATTTTTTAGACGTGGGAGACTTTATATCACCTCTCTATAAATTTATGTAAATATATAATAAATGTATAATAATTATATCATTACGGTCAATCTACGCAAATAATACTCATTTAAAATCATGAAATTCTAGTATTGGGTGTCTCAACATTTAATAGGTTGCCCAACTACTTTAATATAGAAAAAAAATTATTAAAGATAAACAAATTTCTTATGTACTATATTTTTATATAAGCGATGGAACATTGTGGTCCAAGTCAAGTGACACTTTACATTAGGTATTTGGACAATAATAACTCCTTCACTCTCCAAATCATATCGCAACACACAATACTAAGTAATTCAATATCAAACAAAGCAAAAATTAAGTGAAATGTCGAAGCTAGCAGTATATTAATCATATTAGTATAAAATATTAACTTTATTAGTTATTACGTGAAAGTTATGATAAAAACATATGTCCAAAGATATTGATATAAACAACAATTACGTGTCAATTTCAAGCTAGTTAGGGTCAATTCTCTTTGTATTTTGGATCAGGGTGAGGAAGAATGGATGTATACCGCATGTATAAGTTATACTTCCAATTTTTCACCATTATCTTAACCTAATTATTGGATTTGAAAGACATAAAGAAATTCAGAGATTACAGGTGCACCAAAATTCACTTAATACCTACCAAGAATAATAGGGTTCATGGAACATAATGAAAAGGCAAATCAAATATTGTGTTCACTAGAGGAAGGTTCCTTTTGCACCAAAAATGTAATTTTTTTAGCATACAACTGAAATCATTATCTAGTCGTCAATAAAGGAGTTGAGAACCATGAAGTATCAAGTACAATTTCTGACATAGGCCTAGATGATTTCTTTTGTTTATGCCTTTAAAGATAGTGTTTCTAGTACCTGTGTTGGTGAGATGATGTGATTTTCGATGCAAAAATGATAAAGTGAACCACAATCAAGCAAGCAAGATATATGATTTAGAAATATAAAAAATGGAGAGATACTAATTGATGTGATTCTAGATGCAAGAACAATAAATTGGACTACAATCAAGCAAGCAAGATATATGATTAAGAAATAGAAAGAAAGAAGGAGAGATTTAGAAGAAAAAAAGAATGATATATCTAGCAACTAAAAGACATTCAATATTTACTAGAATAAAATCTAAGGGTGAAAAGAAATTGAACTCATACAAGTGAAGATTTACCCAAGAAATCAAGAGGGTTCAATTGAACAAGTATGAGGGTTTTCCCAAACTCACAAAGGAGCCTAAACATCAAATGTTCATTCAAAAAGTAACCCCCAAAATAAATCATAGATTCTACTATTTATAATATAGTAGATAAACTAACCCAAACTAGTTACAATAATACTCTTGGGCTAAAAACAAGGAAAGTCTAGCCTATTAATTATTTAAAATGTAGTCATCTCTTGCTTACGTTTCCACTTTAGTCTTCTAATTAAGGTATTCAAGATACTTCAAATCTACTTGGTGGTCTTCATATACATGATTATTAATTCATATCCCATATGAGATGTATAAGATACCACTACATGAATATAATTTAATCTCGAATCACTAAATATATATATCAGAGATCTATTAATAAGTAATGACTATATGTGTGATTCAAAATAGAGTGATTAACATCTTCTAGGTAAGAAATTGAAGAGTTTCCTTTGATTCCCCCCATAAATGACTTTTCCTTTTTAGCCCATTTTTAAACTCAAAAGAAAATTCAAAATTTTAGAATAAATATTTCCGACAAAAAAAAAATATTTCACGTGGAGAAACAATAGAGTTAATTAGAACAGTGATGAAGAAAAAGAAGGAAGAAGATATGAATTACATTACCTTGATTGCGTGACACTTCTTGTGTGAGAAGAAGAGAGATGAGAACGTTGAGATCCGGAGCTGGTACAACTCACAAGAGAAGGAGTTATAAAGAGTAGCATTCAGCAGAGAGCAAGGAGGCAACATAGTGAGAAGAAAGGAAAGTGAGCTCAAGAGGAAGCTGGAGTTAATATTTATAAATAGGTTTAATGAAAATGGGCTTTTCCCTAATAAAAATAGAAATAAGTTGTTTTGATTGTCTTATTTTGGGCTTGGACCAGAACTTTATTTTCGTTTTTGATTCATTAAAAAAATGGCCTATACGGCCAAAAAAGTTCTTTAAAAAAAAGTTTTTCGGGGTAATATAGGAAGTATCGAAGTATGGTAAAGAAGTGTCAATAAGACAATATTTTCAAAACAGTTAAAATATGAAGTTGCCTTCACAACTACTTACATTTGAACTGTGTAGGAATATAATCACTCAAAATTTCATCTATTGTAGATATTGATTGTATAGGATATTTCTTGATCACCAAATATGAAGTAACCCTTAAGATTTTTCTCCTCCAAAATTTTGAGAACAATTTGAAATCGAATTTGTTGATTCTCTGAATGAACTCTCATGCACAATGACTAAGGATGATTACCCTTTTGATATCAAAATCTTATACACAATAATCAAGAAAATCTAAAAAATTGACGTATCCCTAACCATTAAACTTCCATAGTAGAGGAGTCTGGTAAACATTGAAATCCTTCTCATGTTCAAGTACTTATGTCATGGGCATAAAGGTATCATAAGGATGATAGATCATTGTGAGGTCTCCTACTTATCAATTATGCCTTCGAACTTTTTTTTAGCTACGAAAAGAAATTACGCGCATCAAATCACGGGGGGCACAATATTATCAACTGCAGAAAAATGGTCCATATTCTCTTTCATCTTTAGCCAAAGGGAATATAGATAACTCTTACCTTAACTACACTTTCATCTTCAATATTGACGTATCTTAGTTTCTCTAGGCAACATTATTTAAGTAAGAAATTATATTGCAATGGAAGAGCAGTGAGTCTTTAATGGAGACGGAGTAAATTTCAAAGAATTTACTATTTTGTATGACCAATGTGATTTCACAATAACTTTTTAACAATAGAATATTGAGAAGTGCAAAGAAATAAGGTGAGATGTTCCCTCATAAATATACAGACAACATATAGGGGTAACTCGAGAAACAAAAACTTTCAATTAACTGAGGACAAAGAATGGGAGAAAAAAGGAAGAATTTCTAAATTAGCAAAATGGAATATAGGAATAATAATTAAGAGTTATTTAAGTTACAATCATACTAAAAAAGGTCTAGAAAGAAAAAATTTAACGACCTTAAAAATAAATTTAAGAAAATATTAATGGATAAACGAGCATTTCAAATTGCTAAAATAGAGTTCTTCACGACTCTTCTTTCCCATAGATACCAATTTGGTTTATCACTCGTCATCCCATAATTCATTAATTCAGCACAAAGTTTCTTAGCTAAAATGTCAAATTTCACCATGTTCAACCCTTTCGAAAAGAAATATTTCAACCCCTAGAACCAAGCTATTCACGATTAGTAAAGGAAAAACATTTCATTGAATGGGTTGGCGAAATTCTACACACTCATTAATTATTGAGTTGTCCAGAGCATAATTTTAGTTTAATAGCAAGAAACTAATTTGATTTTTCTGAAACTACAAAGTATAAATGGACATATACAATACTAGTAGAGAGTGTATCAATTCTACTTCCTTTAGAACTATCCCAAAAATGTCAAGAGTTAAATGAATCAATATGATATAGTCGTTAATGTTGAAAGGATTATGGTAATTCATTTAGGTTTGTGGCCGAAATTTTGACGATCACCAAAACATTTTGTAAGGGAATTTTTCACAATTTATGACCAAGTTATTTAACATCACCATAACTTGATGCTAATGAAGTTTTTCTCAATATCAAATTAAAAATCTTGGCTCCCCACAAGAATTTTTCTAACATTTATGACAAAATGATTATTTTTGCACTATTTTTCCTAATGAGATCTAAATTGAAATAATAGCATACAAAAATTTTATTTGTGCAACTCACTCAAAAGAGTCAATATGTTAACACACTTAAAACTTGTCATGACCCGAGCCTACACCCTGGACGTGATCAGCACTTGAGAACCATTGTTGGTCCCCAAGTGAACCCTCATCCTGGTTGACTACAAGCGGAAGACTAACTGAAGCATGCAAAAGCTTAAAAATTGAATAAAATTCATGAAACTTACAAATCTTTAACTCAAATGAGTAAACTCTGAATAAAAAGATAGAATATTCAACTAGCCAACAATAGGCAACGCAAGTCTTTAATACATTTAATAAGTTAAATGAAACAGACTTCTCAAACTCTACTTTTTATCTATGAAGCCTGTAACTGACAAAGATGGAAGTCGGGACAAGACCCACGACCTCCTAAAAACTGATATAACTGAAAAGTAAATGANTATTTTTGCACTATTTTTCCTAATGAGATCTAAATTGAAATAATAGCATACAAAAATTTTATTTGTGCAACTCACTCAAAAGAGTCAATATGTTAACACACTTAAAACTTGTCATGACCCGAGCCTACACCCTGGACGTGATCAGCACTTGAGAACCATTGTTGGTCCCCAAGTGAACCCTCATCCTGGTTGACTACAAGCGGAAGACTAACTGAAGCATGCAAAAGCTTAAAAATTGAATAAAATTCATGAAACTTACAAATCTTTAACTCAAATGAGTAAACTCTGAATAAAAAAATAGAATATTCAACTAGCCAACAATAGGCAACTCAAGTCTTTAATACATTTAATAAGTTAAATGAAACAAACTTCTCAAACTCTACTTTTTATCTATGAAGCCTCTAACTGACAAGGATGGAAGTCGGGACAAGACCCATGACCTCCTAAAAACTGATATAACTGAAAAGTAAATGAAATCCTCCGGAAGCAAGGAGGCTCACCATAGCTAACTCAAACTTCATGTGGTATCAACGAAGCTCCTGTTGATGACCCTGAATACCTATATATGCATCATGAAAGGATGCAGGCCAAATGGCTCAGTATGTGGAATGTACGAGCATGTAAGGGGAATTCTAAAGCATAAACATAAGCTTGAAACTTGATAAAAAAGGAAACATACTTACCTCTTCTCAAACTCACTCAACTCAAGGAATACTCAAGGATACTCAAACTTACTCAACTCAGAAGTACTCAAGGATACAATACTTAACTCAGTAATAAGGTTCTCAACTCAGTAAAACTAAACAATAAGATACTCGACACAATGGAGCACAGATCAACTCAAGATACTCAACTATGGATACTTAACTCAATATAAAGCAACAATAAGAGATACAATATATGGAAAGCTTTTAAAACAACAAAAAGCAACTCAATGTATTAAAGAATACAATATACTTAGTTTGTATATATAAAACTACAATATAACTTTGTGGGAGTTTCTCTAACCGACAACCACCACTATGAGCCTAAGTGATGATACATCATCTTGCCCACGTTGCCAGAATTGTCCTATACTTTACCGTCATATAGAACACCTTAGCTAAGTGGATCCACTAGCATATGCTAAAAAGCACTAAGGAGTCATCTAAAATGTATGATCCTTTCTACCCATGATGGCTACATGGTTTATGGGGGTTGTGAGTTATCTGAACTCTCCCTCATATCGGTGCTCAATACTACTCCCAAAATATACTAGCTCATATGTTTTTAAAACATAACTTTTTTGTGGTTTGAGATAATTACTCAAAAATCTATCTCTTAAAATAGATGGTACTCAAACTGCTCAAAACTCTTTTGGAAATCTCAGTTTCCTCTCATCTTAAATGTAAACACATTTACTCTTGGGAATACTTAGTTCCCACATATCATTTTAAAGAAAATGAACTTTACTCTACTCTTTAGTCAACTCAAAGCTTAAGTCTTAAAACAAAGTTAAAACATTTGTAAAAGACTTCTTAAAATATGGTTCATGCTGAATTATGGGCGTGAACGACTCAATGCAAGGTTTTCAATAACCATAGATAGAACTTAATACTTAGAATTCAACAACTCCAATGATACTACTCATTTCAAGAATGCTCAACTCAGAGGGTTCATGCAGAATTATGAGCATGAACTACTAAACTCAAGGACTCAAAGATACTTCTCATCTCAAGATTGTTCGACTTATAGGGTTCATGTGGAATTATGAGCATGAATAATTCAACTCAAGGACTTCATGGGTAACATGTAATAGTCCCATGATTAGAAATATAATCTCAAAGGGGATTAGGAACTTAATACTCAAGACTTAGAACTTGAACATACTACTCCTCTTAATGATACTCAATTTATGGAGTCCATGCGGAATTTATGGGCATGAACGACTCGACTCGAAGGTCTACAAAATACATGGAACTCATGTATACGAATCTTCTCTTTCTCTTACTTACTTCCTCCAAATTTAACTCAAATCGATGATGGATCTCAAAGGATTCACAATTGAACTCAAAGACGTTCTTGAACCTTACTCTTAACTCTCTCGTGAATGTGAATTATGAATTCAAGAGTTATGGTTCATGTAACATCTCGCAATTTGAAATAACTAGGAAGAAGCTTATAATTGAAAATAGTCATTTTTGGAAAGAATTAAAAATCTGGAAATTTGGTTAAGTTAGGAAAAGTTGAGTTTTTGGTCAACTTCAACCGGCCATAACTTCTAGATCAGGATGAGTCAGGTGTAATTACAGTTATGGTTGGAAATATATTGGAATGATCTTTCCAACGCCGCTGAGGTTGCGTGAATCCGAGTTCGCATGAGTGAGTTATGCACTTTGGAAGTTGGGTTGTTGGATTAAGGAAAGTCCAATCCGGATTTTAAAGGGTAGTTTGGTCTTTTCCTTACCCTTTTATTTTAATTCATTTTTTGTAATTAATTAGGGTCCTAAGCTGAATTAGATCAGTTTATGCTTTTGGAAAAAGGGTTAGGATTTTGAGAGAAGAGAAAAGAAGAGGAGAAAGAAGAAGAATCGCCAAGATCATCGAAGTTTAACTTGTGAGATCACATAGCTTTGGGTTCTTTCACCCACGCGCCAATCATGATTTATTCAGCGTAATTTCGTTCTGAAATTTATGGATTTAAGTTCTTGATGAGTTCTTGATAAGTGTTCTTGAAGTTTCATTAAGTTTTGACGTAAGATTCTATTTGAGTCAAATTTAAACGACCATATCTCTTAGAATATAAGGATTTACGTGATCCATAACCTATCCAATTAAAGGTAGTTGAATCTACTTTCCAACGCTACCAATTTTGCGTCAATCCAATAGCTAAGTAAAAAGTTATGACTATTTTAGTAACCTAAACAGTGTTGTTACGAATTAGCCAACGGGAAAATATTAAAAAGAGTCGTTTTTGTCTTTTTACCTCCAAGAAAATCATAAATGAATTTCTTGACTAATAAAAAGCTCAAAACAATCAGATTTTCATCTTCACTCATGAAAATCATAATTTTTGGCCATAGAGATTTCAAGAAACCAATTCAAGAATCTCAAGAAAGGTCTTCTTGATTGTTTACCTTCAAGCTAGGGTTTCAAGGATTCTAATTAAGTTCTTCTTCAAGATTCTTCAAGAACCTTGTTTTTTTCAAGTACTTAAGGCTATCATAGTATTGGACTAGTTCGTCCTCATATCTACTTTCAAATCAGTAAAAGAGAAATCTAGGATTCTTTCCCTAGATTTGAGTATTTTTGAGATAAGTTGATTTTGAGTTCTTGAATTCATGTTTCTTTTTAAAGTTCTATTTCTAATTATCGAATTGATATATTGTTATTGAGATCCTCCATAAACATGAGATCATGAACCTTGAATCCATAATCCAATTCAAGGAAAGTTAGGATCAAAGTCAAGAGAAGTCAAAAGTCAAGTTAAGAGAAGTTCATAAAGTTTTTCAAAAGTCATTTGCAAACGTTTTAACTTTGTTTTAAGACTTAAGTTTTGAGTTCAGTAAAAAGTAAAGTTGAAGTTCTTTCTTCAAAAGTATATGGGGACTATGTATTCCCAAAGAGTTTAAAATATTTTCACATTTAAACAAGAAAGGAAACCTCGATTTTTAAAGAGCCTTCGGGCTAGTTTTCAGAAAAGAGAAATAACTTTCTAAATGAAGCAAGCAGGGAAACTGAGATTTCCAAGATAGCCTTTGAGCTAAGTTTTTGAGCACTAATCTCAAATCACAGAAGAAGTATGTTTTTAAACATAAAGAACTAAGTATATTTTTGGGAGTAGTATTGAGCACCGATATGGGGATGCGAGTTCATATCAACTCAAGTCTCCATAAACCATGTAGCCATCATGGGTAGAAAAGGGTCATACTTTTTAGATGAATCCTTTTCGCATAGACTAGTGGATCCGCTTAGTGAGTTAGCTTCCTATATCATGGCAAGGTATAGGATGGGCCTCGACAGCGTGAGGTAAAGCGTTGTATCATCATTATAGTTCTTAAGTGATGGTTGTCGGTTAGAGAAACTCCCACAGCAGTAGTAGCATGGTTCCTCAAGGGGCTCTGCTTAGTGTGAATGGGGGTATGGGACTTCATTCATGCATTGCACAAGTAGACTTTGAGAGAGAGCATGGTTTGTATTTTTATGATATTATAATTATGAATTGACAGCATGTTTTCAACAGTTTTTCTTTATATTGCACTTGTTTTAAACTGCTTTATAATGAAATGAGTTTATTTAAGTATTCAAGAGTTGAAAAGAGCCAAGGTAAGTGTTTCTTTCATAATCTCTTTCGAGCCTATGTTGTTTTAGCATTCCAACTCGCATACTCGTACATTCAATGTACTGATGCCAATTAGCCTACATCGTCTTATGATGAAGACACAGGTAACTAGGATCGGCATCCGGCGCATTCGTTGATCCAGTGAGCAGTTCAGAGTCTGTTGGTGAGCCTCTTTACATTCTATAGGACTCCTTCACATTGCTTTCAGTTTTAGTATTAGTTCATTAGGATGTCGCAGGTCTGTCCCGACATCCGTCTTAGTTGTTTAGAGGCTTCATAGATAGTCAGACAGTCAGTTAGTGAATTCAGTTGTCTTTACTTTTCATTTCATATGTTAAGACTTGAGTTGCCATTTTGGCCAAGTTGAATGTTGACTACTAAACATTCTAAGTTATTTCATTAGTTAAGTTGAGTAGTGTATAAATATGCATATAGTCTTCCGATGAGTTAGTAAGCCAGGCCAAGGGTTCGCTTGAGGCCAGCAATGGTCTTCGAGTGCCAGTCCCGCCCAGGGTGTATGCTCGGGGCGTGACAGTTCATGATAAGAGGATCTCATGATGACAAAGTAGACTCATGAATACATTCTCCTCATCCTCATACTCACGTGCTCGAGTCTTGAAACAACTTACTAGAAGTTATAGAAGACTCATCAAAAGAACTCAAAGGGACTTTCTTAGA
>NW_026027019.1:0-605 GCF_019186545.1 Solanum stenotomum | reverse complement strand
TTGTGACCTAAATTTAGTTTGTTGTCTTCTCACCAAGTTTTTTTTTTAATCTTTAATATAACCTTTATTCTGTGTCACTTTGATCCGTTCTATTTGGCATTCCACTTATACATCTCTTTTCAGTTCAATTTTGTGACATGATATGCAAAAGGATTTTGTCAGATCTTAAGATTATATCTAATCATGGAATAAATACATCAAAATTTTTTTTTTTTGAGGAAATGAATAAAAGACTTAGACACCTTGATACTTCCAAAAAAAAAAAAAAAAAATCATCTAACTTGACATGTCATTTGTTGTCAAGAAAGTATTACTCAAATGGAGATTCTCAGCTGACAAACATGCAACAAAATGATCTACATGTTCATCAATACATATGTTGCAAAGAAATATTGTATGATTTTCACTTCACATCTTAAAGGAAATTGCTTGTATTTGACATTTTTAATAATTGATATGATGAAGGCATTTCATTCTACTATCCAAACACCGTGTAATCCTTTGATATCTCTTTTGAGCCTTAATTTTATTTTCTTTCATACCCCTCTTTTGGAATCAAAATACAGTAAAAAAATAATTAAAAAAGGGGTCAAGAAAAGAGAAAA
>NW_026027018.1:0-234 GCF_019186545.1 Solanum stenotomum | reverse complement strand
TGACTTGCTTGTCAATTAAACTAAGTGTAAGATATCCCATGTCAAAAATAACTAAGTAAATAATAAGTGTCCAGAATTTCCATGCTAGAGAATGTTTTGAGAAGAGCTTTAATGCCACTTTTGTTGCACTTATTCCAAAAAAGGTGGGGGCAATTGAATTGAATGACTTCAGACCCATCAGTCTGGTGGGGGGAGTGTACAAGATTATCTCAAAACTATTGGCAGAAAGATTGA
>NW_026027017.1:0-201 GCF_019186545.1 Solanum stenotomum | reverse complement strand
ACTTTACCTAATATTCAAAAGATATTTTAATTTAAAAATATTTAAAATAAATCAATTCAAATAGGTTTTTAAGTTAACTTTTGACCATTGAAATTTTTTATTATGATTTATTTTTATCATTTTAGATTAAATCAAGTACACTTTTTAATATTAGTCAAATACTTTAAAATAAACTTTTTAAAATAGTCAAAACTTTCATTT
>NW_026027016.1:0-327 GCF_019186545.1 Solanum stenotomum | reverse complement strand
TAAAAGGCGTTTTTAGGAAAATCAGCAGGCGCAAACCGCCTTTAGACGGTTTGATTGCGTAGGACTCGAAAAAATACGAAGATTAAAAAAAAAATCGCCTGAAACGGACACCCGAGGCCCGAGTTATGGCCGTTTGAAGTTTCCTAAATTCAAAGCCACCTTCCACCTTTAAGATGCTGAATTTCAAATGGCCGTAACTTTCGGCTCGAACGTCCGTTTGACGCAATCTTTTTTTTGAAACCTCGTATTTTTTTGAGATCTATATGAAGAAACCATCGCCTTTGTCTGAATTTCCTTTAATTTTTTTCGTCATATTTCGACGCGCGT
>NW_026027015.1:0-637 GCF_019186545.1 Solanum stenotomum | reverse complement strand
GTTTATAGATGACATCTTGATCTATTCCCGGGGTGAGGAAGAGCACAAGGGTCACTTGAGGGTTGTACTCCAAAGATTGAGGGAAGAGAAGTTGTACGCAAAATATGAAAAGTGTGAGTTTTGGTTGAAGGAAGCTGCTTTCCTAGGCCATGTGGTGTCGGGGGATGGTATTAAGGTGGATCCTAAGAAGACCGATGTTATTAGGAATTGGCCTAGACCTTTGACCCCGTCGGATATAAAGAGTTTCTTGGGTTTAGCGGGTTATTATAGGAGATTTGTGGAAGGGTTTTCTTCTCTTGCTTCTCCTATGACTAAGTTGACTCAAAAGAAGGCTAAATTTGTGTGGTCGGATGAGTGTGAGGAAAGCTTCCAAACTTTGAAAGAAAGGCTTGTGTCCGCTCCTATTTTGTCACTTCCGGATGGGTTAGAAGGTTTTGTTGTTTATTGTGATGCTTCCCGTATTGGTTTGGGTTGTGTACTGATGCAAAGTGGTAAGGTTATAGCCTATGCTTCTAGGCAACTTAAGGTTCATGAAAAAAATTACCCAACCCATGATCTTGAATTGGCCGCCGTGGTTTTTGCTTTAAAGATTTGGCGTCATTATTTGTAAGGGGTGCATGTTGATATCTTCACCGAC
>NW_026027014.1:0-402 GCF_019186545.1 Solanum stenotomum | reverse complement strand
TTCTACCCACTTAGATACATAATCAACCACAACCAGAATATACTTCATCCCATATGAACTCACAAATGGCCCCATGAAATCAATGCCCCATACATCAAACAATTCGATCACCAATATGGGATTCATAGGGAGCTCTTGTCTCTTTGAAATTCCTCCATCTCTTTGGCACCGATCACAAGACTTGGCGAAATCATGAGCATCTTGGTGGATGGTAGGCCAGTAGTACCCACACTGCAAAATCTTATGTGCAGTCCGAATTCCACTATGATGCCCACCAACAGGTGATGAATGACATGCTTCAAGTACACTCAGCATTTCAACCTCAGACACACAGCGACGAATAATCCCATCAGCACAACCACGATACAAATAAAGTTCGTCCCAAAAGAATTTCTTCACATC
>NW_026027013.1:0-631 GCF_019186545.1 Solanum stenotomum | reverse complement strand
CATAACCCTAAACACTAACCCTAAATCAGAACCCTTAAACCCTAACCCTAAATCCCTAAACCCTAACCCTAAACAATAAATCATAAACCCTAAATCCTAAACCCTAAACCCCTATCCCTAAACCCTAAACCCTAAACCCTAAAACCCAAAACCTATACCCTAAACATTAAACCCTTAACCATAAACCCTAAACCCTAAACCTTAAACCCTAAACCCTAACCCCGAACCCTAACACTAAACCATAAACCACAAACCCTAAACCCTAAACACTAAACCCTAAACCCTAAACCCTAACCCCTAACCCCTAAACCCTAACCCTAAAGCCTAACCCTAAACCATAAACCTACCCTAAACCCCTAAATACAAAACCCTAAACCCTAAACCCTAACCCCAAACCTGTAACCTTTAACCCTTTACCACTAAACCCTAAACCCTAAACGCTAAACCCAAAACCCTAAAGCCTAAACCAAAACCTAAACCCTAAACCCTAAACCCTAAACCTTAAACCTTAAACTCTAAACCATAAACCCAAAATACTAGACCCTATACCCTAAACCCTAAACTGTAAACCCAAAACCCTAAAGCATAAACCCTAAACCTTCAACCGTAAATCCTAAAGACTAACCCTAAA
>NW_026027012.1:0-655 GCF_019186545.1 Solanum stenotomum | reverse complement strand
GAGAGTTCGGATCACTTAACTCACTTGAAGAAATTCTTTGATCGTCTACGCCGATACAATTTGAAGTTAAATCCCGCCAAGTGTGCTTTTGGAGTGCCAGCTGGCAAGTTGTTGGGATTTATAGTCAGCAGGAGGGGCATTGAGCTTGACCCTTCCAAGATTAAGGCAATCCAAGAATTACCCCCTCCGAAGACCAAGAAAGAGGTGATGAGTTTCTTAGGAAGGTTGAACTACATCAGTCGATTTATAGCTCAATCCACTGTGGTGTGTGTGTGAGCCCATCTTTAAGTTATTGAAAAAAGATGTCTCAACCAAGTGGACCGGAGAATGTCACACTGCTTTTGATGCCATCAAGAACTATTTGTCCAATCCACCGGTGTTGGTCCCTCCACGAGAAGGGAGTCCATTATTGCTATATTTGTCAGTCTCGGATAACGCATTGGGATGCGTGCTTGGTCAACATGATGAGACTGGGAAAAAAGAGCAAGCCATTTATTACTTGAGTAAAAAGTTCACTCCATATGAGGCTCGTTACACTCTTTTGGAGAGAACATGTTGTGCTTTGACTTGGATCGCTCAAAAGTTGAGACATTATTTGTCTTCTTATACCACGTACCTTATCTCCATGATGGATCCATTGAAGTATATTTTCCAG
>NW_026027011.1:0-351 GCF_019186545.1 Solanum stenotomum | reverse complement strand
TTCTTAAATTAGTTAAATATAAACTTCGTATCCAAGAATATTAGTTTTTATATATATATATTCTCAAGTTTTAATAAGTTCAAGTTTCAATTCAAGTTCATATATAATTTCTAAACTTAATTAGTTATATATTCAAGCTAATTAGTTCCAAGTTCAAGTTATAATTTCAAGTTCATATTCCTAATTAAGTTCAATTTATAGTAAATTCAAGTTATAATTAATTATAAGTTCTAATTAAGTTGTAATTCAAATCCCTAAAATTCTAAATTCAAACTAGCTAGCTAGTGTCCCAACTTCAAACTATTAAATTAGTCCTAAAATACCAAATATAATTCAAACTATTAGTCCTAA
>NW_026027010.1:0-774 GCF_019186545.1 Solanum stenotomum | reverse complement strand
ACATCAATTGTTCGAACTTTTGATCCTTGGCTCAAAAGACTTTATTTTAGATAAAATCGTCTTTTCATCGTTTCTCTTAAATTATCATATCTTATTATAATATTACATATTACATATTGATGTTAATAAACATAATATACTCATTGAATAGGTAGAAGCCTTAATGTGGATAAAAAGTACCCCCTCAGTTCATTTTTACTTTATCACAATTTGATTTGACACACATGTTAAAAAAATAATTAATAATATAGGTATTCTACCAAATTATTCCCTATTAAATGATGTCTTGAAAAATAATTTAGAAAATAAATATTTAATGCTAATGGTAAAACATGTAAAAAATATTATTGTCTTTTCTTGATATATCAAAAGTGACAAGTAAAAATGAATATTTATTTTAGGAATAATTGACAAGTAAAAGAGAAGAGATGGAGTATGTGACGTCCAACATACCAATTAGTGACGCGTTTCAAAATCGTGCAGGCCTAGGCCCAAAACTGACAATATTACTAGTGGGTTGGACCGTTACAAAGTAATTAAAAGATAATAATAAGGTAGGAGTTCTAACGTTATAAAGAGTAAATTTTAGGTTTACAAACATAAAAAAAAAATTGTATGTTATAGTTATAGTTTTCATAATTGGGCTCCATAAGCGAATGACAAGTGTTTGTTACATATTACAATTAAATTAAACTGTGGTTATAACCTTTAATTTGAATTAATAATTTACAATTTTATACAATTTCCCTTTTTGTTTCACATTAAGAGTCATTC
>NW_026027009.1:0-257 GCF_019186545.1 Solanum stenotomum | reverse complement strand
CTTTGGTATTCCCTAATCCCATTAAACGCGGAATTGGTCGCGGGGCAATCTTCTTTTTTAGCTCCCGCTTCCTTTTTCATCTCCTCGATAAGCTCAAATTGGTTGTCACATTGAAATCCGCAACTCTTTGGCCATCCCCGAGATCGTTTTATATTCTCAAGAAGAAGTTCCTCCTTTCTTTCGTCCAGGGCTGATTTGCCTCGGGAGCCGGAAGCATCAGAGTGGGGGGTTTCAGCGGCAGACGAGGAGGCGTTGGG
>NW_026027008.1:0-563 GCF_019186545.1 Solanum stenotomum | reverse complement strand
GAACTTGAACTTGAACTAGAACTTAGAAGTTAGAACTTAGAACTTAGAACTTGAACTTGAACTTAGAACTTGAACTTGAAATTAGAACTTAAACTTGAAATTAGAACTTGAACATGAAGTTAGAACTTGAACATGAACTTAGAACTTCAACTTCAACTTAGAACTTGAACTTGAAATTAGAACTTGAACTTGAACTTAGAGCTTGAACTTGAACTTGAACTTGAACTTAGAATTTGAACTTGAACTTGAAATTAGAACTTGAACTTGAAATTAGAACTTGAACTTGAACTTAGAACATGAACTTAAAATTTGAAGTTGAACTTAGACTTCAACTTGAAATTAGAACTTGAACTTGGAACTAATTAGCTTGAATATATAACTAATTAATTTTAGAAATTAGCTATGAACTTGAATTGAAAACTTGAACTTATTAAAACTTGAATATATATATATATATATAACTAATATTCTTGGATTTGAAGTTTATATATAACTAATTTTAGAACTTTTCGTGCTAGGCAACTGAGGAAGCTCTACATCTAAAAAAGTTGATATAAGACTAT
>NW_026027007.1:0-535 GCF_019186545.1 Solanum stenotomum | reverse complement strand
GAGAAAATTTATAGTTAGGAAAAAGTCGGGTTAAACAGTTGAATTAGAGTGAAAGTTCGAGTTCGAGAGAAGAGAACTTTGACACTAAATTATGCGATGGTAAAATCAAATAACACTCTAAGACCAAGAGGATTTGAGTGGAGAGTTATCTAATGAGACTGAGAAGTGTTAGCTACACCTAACTCGCTTGTAATTTGCAAAGAATGAATTACCTGAAACTCATTCATGAATCAACACTAGATGTAATATCATGGGAAACACTGCCCTGGTTTCATTCATTAATCATCACAATGTTGAAATTAACGGTCTGTTAACTCTATTGGTTACCTGAACCTTACAATCAAACCCATTTTACATTTTGCAATTACTTTCTTTAGGAAATAATTACAACATTTGAATAAAAGCGATAGTGAAAATATTTATG
Source organism: Solanum stenotomum (assembly GCF_019186545.1). NCBI lineage: Eukaryota > Viridiplantae > Streptophyta > Magnoliopsida > Solanales > Solanaceae > Solanum > Solanum stenotomum. The sequence goes on along the minus strand of NW_026027007.1, from coordinate 111 downwards.
TGAGTAAATACTCTATGGGATAGACCTCAACTCACGTTGAGATCTACAAATTGACAAGGACTGTTTATACTTCTTAATTGAAGTGTAAGTTTGGACTTATCAATCATGATG
>NW_026027006.1:0-671 GCF_019186545.1 Solanum stenotomum | reverse complement strand
CTCTCAGCTAAAGGAACCTTTGAACATTTGGAAAATTTTCACCTTTCTCAAAGGCCAGAACACTTGCAAGTACACGCACAAAAAGTCTTAGTTGCCTAGCTTCGAAATACTTTCATACGTGTTTTAGTTTTAGCAAAGGTTGTTCATCCTTGCTTGTCTTGAAATAGCGAGTTCGGGATTCTAGATCGACAACGCCCTCAGTTCACTGCCCCACAAACGGTCAGTCTCTCCTAAACTCGAATCTATTATGTGAATATTTTGTTAAAGCGGAAATCATGATTCAAGATCTCTTATTCAGTTTAAGTTTATGTCCTTGTGATTAAAATGTTTTGAGTTTATGTACTTCATCGTATGTATCTTTCTATTTGAGTATGTTGAATTTTACTTAGTAGTTTTACTTCTGAATTATAAATTATTCAGTTGTTTATCACTGTTTTGTTTGGAAGCATCTCTGACTAAATCTGTATGTATTTTCATAAAATTTGTTTTCATCTCGTTTGCTGCGTTTTCGTTTAAATATTTATGAAATTTGGTTCACAAATTTATTAGGCTACGTGTTTGAATTTCTCATTAAGCACACTGTTTTGGTCCTTTCTTTCAACCCCCATATTAATGAGCAAGATGTGATATTTTATTCAATGATAAACGGAATTTTGTTACAATAAAACTTA
>NW_026027005.1:0-12319 GCF_019186545.1 Solanum stenotomum | reverse complement strand
GCGTCTGTCAGCTCAAGCTTCAAATTTTTAAAAACATTAATTTCTACTCAACTAATACGTTATACTTAAACAATCATGTTATAATTCAATTCTACCTTCAAATCTGAACAAAGATCAACCAAATCCTTGGAGAAAAGGGTGTTTGACACTAAATTGAGATTAGTCTTGAAAACAATTTGACCTACATCCACAGCTTCACCTTGTTGACAACATTTTTCACAATAAGCAATTAATTCCTTCACCTTTTGAGACCTTAGATGTTGATTTGCATCAAGCCTATTGGAAGAGAGGAGGTTAGTGTTCAATATTCTGCGAAGCGTTCGCCATTGAGGACAAACAGGAAGCCATCCCACAGAGTATTTGTAATGGTTGTGTGCTTGAAGAGCATTAGGAACAAATCTAGATGAAAAGGCTTGATCTTGAGTTTTAAGGACTTGTTTTGCAATGGTTGATGAAGAAATGACCACTGTTGTTATTTGTCCTAACTTTAAACTCATAATTGGACCATATTTTTTTGCAAGATTGGCTAGTGATACATGAGGTTTTGTACCTAACAAGTGAATATTTCCAATAATTGGCCATGGTGATGGACCTGGTGGAAGTTTTTTGGTGGACAATTTTGCTAGATTATAGAGGAAAATCAAAGCAAAAATTGATACCAACACAAGTATAAAATAATTCATGATGCAAACCTCTCCCACTCTTTTCCTTCAACTTTGTTAGTACTATTCACAAAGTTGATATGTAAGGAAGTTGTACAATACATCTTTTTATATACTAGTCTTTGGAAACGTGTGTGGCACGTTTGTCTCTTATTATTATTACTCGGTAAAAAATCTTAAATATGTCATTGAACTTTGAGAAAAAGTTCATCTATGTTATCCATTAAAAGTTTGGTTGATCTATGTCATTTCTGTTTTGGAAAAAGTTCAGCCATGCTATTTTTTGGTAACTAAAAGCAGTTTCAATTTTGCAAAATCATTTTTTACATGTGGTCAATTATGATTCGCTCACATGATTAATTAAATCATTTTTTACAAGGGGTAAAGGCTCAAATATTTTATCAAACTTTGACAAAAGGTTCATCTATGTCATCCGTTAAAAGTTTGACTCATCTATGTCATTTAGTTAACAAATAATGACATGAAAGAGCCTTTTTTAAACAAAAAATCTTAGGTCAGAAAAAGACCAAGAACTATTTATATTGAGTTTGTACATGATTATTCATTAAAAATGTGATATTTATTATTGATTTTTGTTCAAGCCTAAGAATTAATTCTGATTTATTTTTGTTTCTTAATTACTTTCGTCCATTGATCAATGCAAGTGACTTTAGAGGACTAACTTTAGGTCAGAAAAAGACTAGATTTGGTATGAAGGAAAATATTTTCTTCGAAAAACAAGCGAATTCCTAATGTGTTTGAACTACATTAGGAATAAATCTAGTAGAAAAGGCTAAGTCTTGTTTTTTAAGGACTTGTTTTTCCATGATTGATGAAGATATGACCACTATTGTTATTTATCCTATTTTTAAACTCATAATTGGACCATAATTTTTTGCAAGATTGGCTAGTGATACATGGGGTTTTGCACCTAACAAGTGAAGATTTCCAATAATTGGCCATGGTGGAAGTTTTTTGGTGCCCCTACTTGACAATTTTGCTAGAGTATAGAGAAAATCAAAGCAAAAATTGATGTCAACACAAGTATATAATAATTCATGATGCAAAGCTCCCCTACTCTATTGACAATATATGTTGATATGTAAGGAAGTTTATATATATTCCAAAAATAATAGGCAATGTGAATAAAAACTTGTGAGTAAACTTTCTTGGTTCTATTATCTACTAGCATAGTGTGAAAAAAATGGATTTGTAGAGTAATTACTATGGCCTGACTTTTGTGGAACCTTTTTGGTCTATAATAACTATTTTTATTCATGAAATAGTCACGTGCTCATTCAATCTTAGAACAGTTGTCATGTTTTGTTTTTCGATAGTGAAATAACTAATTGAGAACTAAATTTGATTAGATCATTTCAATATTTTAAAATTAAACTTTAGAAATTCAAAAATTATAAGTAAAATACTATAAGTTGTGATACTTCTCATATGATCAATATGATAATCAAAACATAATTAATTCTAAATTATTGATCGAAGTTTATTTAGTTTAACTCTTGAAAAACTTGAAAGAATAAGATAATTCTATGATCTGTGTCAATATCACATATGATAAAAAGTTATAAAAAAAACAAAAAGACAATTGAGTTATCATGCATCCTCAAACTTCCTTTTACAAATTGAAATAATTTAAAAAGAAGAATGGCTCAAGTAGATTAATTTGGTGAAGTTGAGGCTTGTATCTTTTTCTTCAAATCTATCCAAAAGACTTGATAGTTCATCACTTTACTCTTAGATTAATTAAATTGTGTCAAAGTTGTTCACAATATCTCCGTTCAATGTATTATGAGTAATCAAATTAAGTAATAAAACTATCGGAATATTTTAATCATTAAAGAGTATTTAATTTGATTAAATTATTCTTATCTCTCTTTTAGGAGGAAAATTAACAATTCATTTTTTTGTGACCAAACAAAATTTGAAAAAGAAATACATAAGGAGAGAAATAATCAATCAATCAAGAACATAAACCCATTTTATTTCAAATAGAGATAAGTGTCAAAAATATACCTAAACTATCCCTTTTTTTGAGTTTCATATCTAAACTATTGAGAGTGTGAGTTTCATACCTAAACTATCATTTTTTAGTTTGAGAAACACACCTCAGTGGTGTGTGTAATACACTCTCTCTTTTATTGCAAAAAACCTTGACACATGACATTCCACATGGATAAAATATTGGAAAAACTACAGAATATGACAAACATCAATATACATTTAAAATAAATAGCTATAGTTTATTTTTATTATGTTATACGGATATAACTATACAATAAATAGCAAAGTTAATTATATACCAATAATCAATTTTTCTTATATATATGTTTTATTAGGAAAATATATTTTGACTGGTTTAAGAGTCGCCACTTAATTTTTAAGAAAAAATCAAGAAAACTATTCATTTTCACGAGACTAAAACAGGAATCTAGTGAAAACTTGAAAAAGGGTTCGAGGTTCTTATTAACATTCTAGGAAGGTTTTTTTAAAAAAAGCATCTAGAATGTCCACTAATGTGGTTATCCGACAATTAATTATTTGGCTAAAATAATTTTAACTTAACTCGACTTGAAAAATTGAACTATTTTATAGTTGAAACTATTTAAAAGGGGAAAAGGGGAAATATTTAAACTTTGTCTACGTGAGCTATTTCGCAAAATTTATTTCTTTAAGTCTTGTTAAGAGTTGACTGATTTAGTTAATTTGTTAAATCAAAATAGGGGTCTTCCGGGGATTTGAATTTTTCGACCTTAAGATTAGTGACAAATATTAACAAGCACACAAACACAATAAAATAGAAAAGGGAAAGAGACTCGGGCCCAAGTTTGGTTTTTCTGTCCGCCTGGACCAATACTTGGGCCTGATTTCGTTTTGGGCCTTCCGCCCAATTTTTCACCTGTCCTAAACCAACATGAAATAAAATATTATTTGAACCTTAGGCCCAATTTTCACCTGTCCTAAATTTCTAACAGAAATAATAATAAGACGACAAGGGCTTAGGCCCAAAATAACAAAATACAAACAATGAAAGGTGGGCCTTTGACCCAATCTTTCAATTCTCCTTTGCTTTCGCATTCTTCCAACTTTAAGGCCTATTCGTTGATTTTTATAGGCTGACTGACTTGATAAAGAATTTTTGGGGCTTCGTGGCCCATTTTGAAATGCAAAGGAGGAGGCTCAAGTCCGATCGGACTCCTCTTGTAGTGTTCACATGCATATATAAACAAATGAGCATGTAAGTGACAACTCAATAATTTAATACAGGAAATGCCGAAATAGACTAAATCCATATATAAATGCTCTTAAGTTTAAGCCTAAAAAATAAATAGAAATAGGGACATATCATATAGCTTTCTGGATCAATCACGAAAGAAGACTTTAAAAACCATAGGTGATTAATCACAACAAATTTCAAATAGGTAAACAAAAAGCTCCATCATTAAACTTAAGATATTATCTAAGTCTATTTAGGTAGGATAACCAGACTAGGGTTGGTTAATTACTTCTTGATTTTAAAAAAAATATTCGGACCCAACAGTAAATCAAAAATAGAAATCAAAAGACAACTACCTTCCACCAACTGAGACTAAACAGAAAGCAAATGGACCAACATCCTCCTCTTAACAGGAATAAATATCGTCGAGTTTAAAATAGGATAATGTAAGAGTAAAAGAAGACTGAATCTTGGAGAAAAAAAAAAGACAAAGATCATGGCACGCAAGCATTGGTTTTCGATAAAAGAAAGCAAGGTACACAAATGAAAGATAAAAGACAAATATTATACACTTATACCGCTAAGAGAAGTAGCAACAGACCTATGAAATTAAGTGCTTTATATATGAACAAATCAGCAAAATAATGCTAATAAAAATATGGCAGCAGTTCACACGATTTCTAGACATGAATAAGAGAGGATTTTAACAATATTATAATTTCAAGTAAGGAAAAGGAAGGGGAAATAAGCATGCTAATGGTTAAGAACTTTAAAGCAAAATGACTACTAATTTCAACATTTTGGAAGGCAATAAAGCCAACGAAACCTCATAGCAAACTATCATAATGACATTTAGCTGGACGAATCAAGTCATAAGTGCGGTGACCTGATTACTAAACAAACCAACGATCCTTGTAACTAAACTACTCAATTGGAAACTTAGAAAAGATACGATAATTAAGCACAAACAGAAACTAAAGCCTAAGAATCATTATACTAACGAATTTACATATACACCAAGCAGAGAGAAGTATACACTAGTTTAAACTCAAAGCCAACTAACCAACAACCCATTACTAACTTACAACAGCAGGATATTAAGAGCTAAAGGCAGAACAATCCGATCGGAAACAAAATGCTTGTCAAACTTAGGCTAAAAATACATTATTCGGCGTTGAACATATAGGACAGCAAAGGACTCAAACAAAACTAAACTTATAAGCTAGTTAGTACACAAACTAGGGTAAAGTTTAGGCGCAGGAAAACAATATGAACTTCAATACAACCTTAGGAACACATAAACTGATCATGTAACCACATTCAAGATGCAATAACAACAATCGAATGCAATGACCATTTTCATATAGAGATACCTCATTTGAATGACTAGAATGGATTCCTATCCAAAAGAGTGGAAACTGATAGACGCTAAACGAAAATAAGGTGCGTTTATTACCTCTTGTAGTGCAGCAAATCTGGGACGGACGAGAAGAGCACAACTCCCAACTACGAACTTAACTTCGCCGAAAACGAAAACGAGAACAACACGAACAGTGATTTCGGTTCCCGAAGTGTCTGGGATTCGGATAGCTTTTCCTTTCTCTAGCAAAAAATCATTTTCTGATGAACAGTTGTATATTTTTTCATTCTCCCCTTCTGATGAATAGAATAGATGATTATATATGGGAAATTTTGGTAGGTTTTGGGCGGAATCGAGTAGAAATTTGGGGCCAATTCCAAAATTCAAAATTTGAATTCCTTCACCAATTTGGACAAACACCTTTTCCTTGGGGTTTTGACTCATTCCAAAAGGGGAAAAGGGGACGGAGCGCAGGCCTGCTGCTGGTACGAATTGGAAAGGGACGGGAGGAAGAAACAAAATTTGCAGAGTAGCTTTCCGCGTTCTCGTTGCTTTTCTGTTTTCGTCGTTGTACTGCTGATGAATGTTGCCTCTGGAAAATTCACGCTGGGTTCTTTTGGGACAAAGATTTGGGCCGGGTCAAAGGGGAAAAAGGAGGATGGGTCGGGTCATTTTGCATTGTTGTTGTTTATTGTATGTGTTGGGCTGAATTATTTTGTGAGAAGTGGGCTGAACGTACAGGGTCATTTGGTTCTTTTGTTGCTGTTGTAGCTGCTGGAAATTTCAAGAGAAGGGCCCAAAAAATGGTTTTTTGAGATGGGTCAAGCGTAGAGGCAAATTAAATTTGTGAGAGTTAGATTAAGCTTTGACTATATAATTTAAATAAGACGCATCACTATAATTAACTAACGAACTTCTCAATCTTAACGAAATAAAATAATTGCCTTACTCATAGAATAATTAATTTAAACACAAACTAATCAATTCGAAAACTAAACTATGAACCAAACTAAAACTAAATTAATAAAAATACTTAATTTAATCAAAATGTAGAACTCCTTTGCTATGATTTTCAAAATATTTATAAGATATACTAAATACATATATAATTATACGAGATATAGTTATTATTCAAAATACTATAAAAATCGATTGAAATTACTTAAAACAACCTTGAAATTAATTTGAATCATATAACGTTAATTATTCTAAATCGTTCAAAAAATTAAGAAGCTCGAAAGTTAATTCTTATCGGGGAGGGTCAAAATTGGGTGTCAACAATATATATTTAATATAAATAAATATTAAATAGGAAAGTTATTATTACACTAATAATTAATTATGTCTTCATCAATACTTTCTCTTTCATCAATATCCCTAGAGCACAGATTTTTTGTTTTTTCCCTCAAATTTCTTCCAATTCAAGATCATTTTGTATTATTCTAGGAGCGATTTTTGTGATTTGAATTCATTAGGTATTTTCTAATTGATTTTTTCCTCCTTCTTATGAAAATTTTATTTGTATATATTTATTTTCATCTATTTTTATAGGGTTTTGATTGAAGAATTTGCTTTTCATGAAAATTATTTTGCTTTTATACTTTTCTTTCCATGGCGAAACTGCATATCTCCTTGCGTTGAGTGTCACCTCTATTGCTGGAGCCATCTTCTTTTCCCGGCGCGCCGATGAGAGACCCCCTGGTGGCTCTATGAGATGGAATGTGGGGATACCCGCAGTTCAGTGGAGCCGTAAGGTTACCATTGTTAGCAGAGAGTGTAGAGAGGGAATTTTGTTGTTTGTCAAATTTGTATATAGTATAATACTTATATACATAGATAATTGTATTGTAATATTAACACAAGTTGAAATAGTGATTTGTGAATACAAGTATATTTGGATACATAAGTAATTTATCCAATTTGAAAGGTTGATTAGGCAATACAAGTATAGTTGGATACATTAATACTATATTTTTATAAATAAATAAATACCTAAGTTAACACCAAGCCTCAAGTATTATAGGAAAATTTTGACCAAAAAGAGATTGACGTTTTATTGGCTTTTTCAATTTTTTATACAGTCGAATACTTACACACTTTGATACCTACACATTCTATTATTTTTCCATTTTTCTTATTTTACAAAATGTATTCATATGTATACTGTATTGGTGTATTCATTTTTGGTTTAACAATAGTGTATCCATGCATTTTTCAAATTGTTGTGTTCATATGCTAAAATTGTACTACTTTACCTTGTTTGATGTATTAATACATTAAATTTTTATAAATACTTGTATACTTGATATATTAATACTTTAAGTTTTATAAATAGAAACACCAATTTGAATTCAAAGTATTCATATGGTAATTGTACAAGTAATATATTTTCCTTATTTAGTTATTGTAATTACAACTGTATTAGTGTATAAATAGAAAAATGAAAAACATATACAAAAATACAGCAAGAAAAAGACATAAATACTCTTTTATATTCAAAATTTTATGAATACCTTTATAATTAATAATTTGTGAATATATTGTATTTATGAATATAAATATAACTTACTATTGTATTATGTGAATGAATCGGGATATGCATTCAATATGTAAATAGTAGTTGTTATTTTAATAATGGAAATTTGAGTGATTTAGGGACGTAATAAAAGGTTGGCAGTTATGGTAACATAACATACCTTATTTAATACATTGTAAGATCATTGTATAAATAATAATAATAATAAATTAATACAAACATGCAGCTAGAAATTGATATAAAGTGTAGTCATTTTTAGTAAATAACATATTTATAGCTATTGAACTTCAATAACACTATAAATATAGTTATTTTTGTAAGTCGCTCATTCCCCGTTGCTTTTTTAAAAAAATTTCTTTTAAAAAATTCATACTTCACCCTCCCCCCAAAAAAAATTGATATTATTTTATTTTTAAAAAAATATAAATTCTACCCCATTCTATTTAACCCTCTACTCCTAATTTTTAAATTTTTACATTTTTCTCATTTTGTGTTAGATATGTACGTACATATATTTTCTACTTGTGTACCAAATATAACATAAATAAGTAAAAAAATTAAAAAATATCTTGTGGCGGCAAGTAAAAAATATTTTCGATATGTATATATATGTAACACAAAATGAGGAAAAAAAAATTGGAAACAAAGGGTTAGATGGGGTGGGTAGAATTATTATTTTAAAAAAAATAAATAATATCTAAATTAGTATTTGAGGTGGGGGGGGGGGGGGGGNGGAGTGGGGTAAGAAAAATATTTTACATTTTATTTTATAAAATAAATATTATTTTTTAGGATAATAATTTTAAATTTTAACAATACCAATAATTTATTTATTTATTGTCAATGTGACTATTTTTTTAAAATAAAAGAGAGTGTATTACACACACCACACGATGAGAGTGATATAAAAGAGAGAGGTATGTTTCTCAAACTAAAAAAATGATAGTTTAGGTATGAAATTTACACTCTCAATAATTTGAACTCGTCAAATTTAAATCATAAATCCGTCTCTAGTACCTGACCGATGGGGCACACGTCATTTCCTTAGTGATGTACCCAGGCTAAGGCTAGTTGAGATGGTGTACATCTCTTCTTCGTTGCCATTTGGCAAATTCTCTTGTATAAGATCTTGTTACGCTCGAGATTCTCAGCTTGAAACCTTGGTATATGCTGCAAAATCAATATACAGTATTTATACAATCTGTCCACCGAAGCTCAAATAAATAGCAAGAAATTGTTAATAAGTGTTATTTTCTAGTTGGAATTTGAATATGATGTTCAACTATTTTATCAACTTAATTTAATTATTGATCGTTAAATCACACCCTTGCATTCTTAGCAATATTGACCATATTACTATATTTAAAAAGTGATTTTTCCATTCGATAAAAGTCAAATAAGTAAAGCTATTAGCCCGACATTTACATGAAAATTGAAAGCAAGTCAACAAAATAATATATTCAATTATTGGGTGCTAGTTAATGTTAATTCTTTTGTTTAGTTTATTTATTAGGTGTTCGATTTAGAAAAAAAAAAAATTTCATCCTTTTGTCTCCACTCAATGTATCATGAGTAATCAAATTAATTAAGTAATAAAATTATCGGAATATTTTTATCGTATTTAATTTGATTAAATGATTCTTATCTCTTTTTTAAACGAGTTCGGAGGAGAATTAACCATTCAATTTTTTGTGACCAAACAAAATTTGAAAAAGAAATACATACGGAGGGAAATAATCAATCAATCAAGAACGTCATGAAACCATTTTATTTCAAATAAGGTATGAACAAGTCGCAAACACCTTTGAGTTATGATTTCAATATATTAAATATGGCAAAAGGTTACGTCATTGATGGTAGTGGGTGGTGATTGTGGATAAAGCGATGGTGCATAGAGTGGTAATTGGTGATTGTGGACATAATAAGAAAACCGATACTAGGTAAGTATTTATTATGAAGTGTGCGCAATTTTCAAAGAGGAGATGGGATAGCTCGCAAAGGATGAGCTTTGCCTAAGATGACACCAAATTTCTCCTCCATGTCGAAGTCTTTTGGCTCAATACATGCCTCAAGTTTCCAATTGAATGAATTCAACATCGAGCCCAATATTGCTGGCATCAATCTCAATGCCAATGGAAATCCATGTTCTTCGGCCAGCACCAAACGGAATCAATTCAAAATCTTTTCCACGCATATCCAATTCTAAACTCCGGAATCTCTCAGGTTTGAACACTAAAGCGTCTTCCCAAAAAGAAGAATCACGACCAATTGCCCACGCATTGACTAGTACTAGTGAACCCTTTGGAATGATATAATCACACAATTCAACATCTTGGTCTACCGTGCGGGGGATTAAGAATGGAGCTGGTGGGTGAAGTCTTAATGTTTCTTTGATGATAAATTGCAAGTAAGGGAGTCTGGATACATCAGCCTCTTCTATTGGTTTTCCTTTTCCAACGACTTGTGCAAGTTCAGCTTGGACTTTCTTCATAATCTCTGGTTGTCTAAGTATTTCTGCCATTGCCCATTCTAACGTGCTTGTAATTGTATCGATTCCACCAATAAATAAGTCCTGTAAATTAAATTTGGTAATTCTCTCAAATAAACTTTAAAAAAAAGTATTTCAAACTAGCAAATCATGTCTTCTTAACCATGCATCAAAAGAGAAGAGAAGAGAAGAGAACGAACCAGGAGCATGGAATTAACATAATTTTGATCCATCTCTTGGGGATTTTCTGCACTGTGGTTGAGAAGCACTTGTAAAATATCACTCTTTTCTTCCAACCGCTCATTGATCATATCACCAAAGAGTTTATTCAACTTACCAAAATAGATGTTTGTGTGATACCTCATTCTTTGAGGATCAATCTTTCCAAGTATAGGGAAATAATCCACTAGGTTGCAACATCAACGATGCTCAAGATCGCGTCTGTCAAATCAAGCTTCAAATATTAAAAGTAATATATTAATTTCTCACCCAGCTAATTATACGTTATTAAACAATCATGTTATAATTCAATTCTACCTTTGAATCCGAATAAAGATGAACCAAATCCTTGGAGAAAACAATCTGACCTACATCCACAGCTTCACCTTGTTGGCTACATTTTTCACAATAATCAATCAATTCTTTCGCCTTTTGAGATCTTAGATGTTGATTTGCATCAAGCCTATTGGTAGAGAGGAGTTTGGTGTTCAAGATTTTCTTAAGCATTCGCCATTGAGGACAAACAGGAAGCCATAACAGCAGAGAATTTGCAATAGTTATGTGCTTGAAGGCCATCAGGTACAAATCTAGTGGAAAAGGCTAAGTCATGATTTTTGAGGACTTGTTTTGCCATGGATGATGAAGAAATTACTATTGTTGTTATTTGTCCCATTTTTAAACTCATAATTGGACCATAATTTTTTGCAAGATTGGCTAGTGATACATGAGGTTTTGCACCAAACAAATGAAGACTTCCAACAATTGGCCATGGTGATGGCCCTGGTGGAAGTTTTTTGCTGGATAATTTTGCTAGACTATATACAAAAATCAAAGCAAAAATTGATGTCAACACAAGTATAAAATAATTCATGATTCAAAGCTCTCCCACTCTTTTCCTTCAACTTTGTTAGTACTATTCACAAAGTTGATATGTAAGGGAGTTGGACAATACATCTTTTTATATACTAGTCCTCGGAACGTGCGTTACACGTTTGTCTCCTAATTGACATTAGAAAAGTAAATTTATATAAGTAAATATATCATAGTGTAGCATACATAAATTTATCGCTAAGTCCAAAGTTATACATAAATATAACTTTGCAAGTTGTGCAATTTATCTCCTAAAAATCAACTTCATTAAAAGGAAATGACAAATATAAAAAAAAATTCAAACATTCATATTGAACTTTGAACAATTCAATTATTTTAAATAATGAAAACAGGCCTAAAATTCAGTTGATATAAAATAGAGGGAGTACCCTTCAATTGTTAAAACGTATAGCACAAGTGATATTGTAATTAATAGAAGGTTGCACATGAAATTTAAAACAAATAAATACCGTATTTATTGTTTAAAACACATGACTTTTGAGCTTAGAGAAATAAAGAAAATATAGTAAAAAAAAATATATGTATGTGTTTCTTAATCTTAAAAGTGACATTGATTTTTAAAATAACAGATAAATATAAAAGAAAAATAACAATAAAACAGAGAAAAAAAATTAAGTTTGAGCAAAATAGAATTTAATGCAAATGATTTTTTTTGGTACAGACATATATAAATGTCATTTTATTGCTCCATTCTCATTGAGTGATGCAGATCATCTTTGGAAATTGGAATGGGAAACACTCAAGCACATTTAATACTATAATTAAAGTATTTAAATAATTAAACTTTTGATTTCTTTACCTAGCATATTACTCCTAAGCATAATACATTTTGTATATTCACGATAAGTATTAAACAAAAAGGTAACTCCAAAAAATTGAAAAGACTACTACAAATTTAGTCTTTTCATCAAAAGAGAAGAGAAGAGAACGA
>NW_026027004.1:0-563 GCF_019186545.1 Solanum stenotomum | reverse complement strand
CCCTCTGAGTTGAGCATTCTTGAAATGAGGAGTATTATTGAAGTTCTTGAGTTCCAAGTATTTGAGTTCTATCAATGGTTATTGAAAATCTTGCATTGAGTAGTTCATGTCCATAATTCGGTACGAACCACAATTTAAGAAGTCTTTTACAAATGTTTTACCTTTATTTTAAGACTTAAGTTTTGAGTTCAGTAAAGAGTGAAGAGTAAAGTTTGAAGTCCTTTTCTTCAAAAGTATAAGGGGACTAAGTATTCCTTAAGAGTTTATAAATGTTTTCACATTTAAATAAAAACGGAAACTGAGATTTCCAAAGGGCCTTCGGGCTAGTTTTCAGAAAAGAGTAATAGCTTTCTAAATGAAGCAAGCAGGGAAACTGAGATTTCCAAGATAGCCTTTGAGCTAAGTTTTTGAGCAATTATCTCAAATCAGCAGAAAGAAGTATGTTTTTAAAACATAAGAGCTAGTATATTTTTGGGAGTAGTATTGAGCACCGATATGGGGGAGAGTTTAGACAACTCACAGCCTCCATAAACCCTGTAGCCACCATGGGTAGAAAATGGTCA
>NW_026027003.1:0-455 GCF_019186545.1 Solanum stenotomum | reverse complement strand
ACTCAAAGGGATTTCCATGGATATGTTAGGGGCCACCCAATCATTTGTGTTCTAGGAGATATGACCCTCCAAAGTAGACCCTCGAAAAGTCTTCACTTCAAAATTTCGGATTTTGATACGGTTGCTCTAAAATGTGGGTTAGACCCATTTCCCACTCAATTTGACCCCCTAAACAAGAATCTGAAGTTGGATTTTCGAAAAACGAAACAGATTTTTTTGATATAGCTAAACAAGTTTCCGGTAACTTCCGAAGCACATTTTTAAGAACCTTTTGGGTCATTTCAATATCTCCCCCTTGGGAACATTCGTCCCCGAATGTGGAAGAGACGTACAAGGCAAGACTTAGTAAGAACATATCAGCCCCAACATGAAAGCAAAAATTGTATTTAAACATCACTTCAAGATTTCAAAACTTAGTGTAAAGCACCCATAACTCATCAATTTAAACATATATG
>NW_026027002.1:0-1048 GCF_019186545.1 Solanum stenotomum | reverse complement strand
GTGAATCCTTTGAGATCCATCATCGATTCGAGTTAAGTTTTGAGTAAGTAAGTATGAGAATGAGAAGAGTCGTATACACGAGTTCCTTATTGATATTTTGACCCTTGAGTCGAGCCGTTCATGCCCATAACTTCCGCATGAACTTCATCAGTTGAGTACCTTTGAGAGGAGTAGTATCTTCAAGTTCTAAGTATTGAGTTCCTAATCCCCTATGAGATTATATTTATAATCATAGCACTATTACATGTTACCCATGAAGTCCTTGAGTTGAATTGTTCATGCCCATAATTATAAGTCGAACAATCTTGAGATGAGAAGTAGCTTTGAGTCCTTGAGTTGAGTACTTCATGCTCATAATTCCGCATGAACCCTCTGAGTTAAGCATTCTTGAAATTAGTAGTATCACTGAAGTTCTTGAGTTCCAAGTATTGAATTTTATCTATGATTATTGAAAACCTTGCATTGAGTCATTCATGTCCATCATTCGGTATGAACCATATTTTAAGAAGTCTTTTACGAATGTTTAAACTTTGTTTTAAGACTTAAGCTTTGAAGTTGAGTAAAGAGTAAGAGTAAAGTTGAAGTTCATTTCTTCAAATGTATATGGGGACTAAGTATTCCCAAAGAGTTTATAAATGTTTTCACATTTACATAAGAACGGAAACTGAGATTTCCAAAGAGCTTTCGGCTAGTTTTCAGAAAAAAGTAATCATTTTCTAACTGAAGCAAGAGAGGAAACTGAGATTTCCAAGATAGCCTTTGGGCTAAGTTTTTGAGCAATTATCTCAAATCAGCAGAAAGAAGCATGTTTTTAAAACATAAGAGCTAGTATATTTTTGGGCGTAGTATTGAGCACCGATATGGGGGAGAGTTTAGACAACTCACAGCCCTCATAAACCATGTAGCCACCATGGGTAGAAAAGGGTCATACTTTTTAGATGAATCCTTTTCACAATAGACTAGTGGATCCATTAGTAGTTCAGGTCCTATACCTTTGGCCGGGTATAAGATGCGCTGTCAGCGTGAGGTAGATCGATGTATCATCACT
>NW_026027001.1:0-637 GCF_019186545.1 Solanum stenotomum | reverse complement strand
TAATGGTAATCCAACTTTAATTGTTGGATCTTCCCACTTATAATAATATATGATAATATGATTTTATAACCACATTGATACCATGAAAATTTTAAAATCTTCTAGTCCCGATTAAAATGGCGTACCTAGCCAAACATGTTTCGATAAAATAAAGCAAATGGAATATAATTAATTAGCTAAAAGTAATTTAGGTGGAGGAACAATTAAACCAACTCTTCTGAATAATAAAATCTAATCTAACATGATAGTATGTCTTTTTAAATAAAGTATAAAGTACAGAAATATCGTGATATTTGCCTTAGGGGACTTATTGCCGAGGGCCTTTCTGAAACAACCTTTACCTCCACGTGGTAGTGGTACGGTCTGCATACATTTTGTCCTCTCCAAACCCTTTCTGAAACAACCTTTACCTCCACGTGGTAGTGGTACGGTCTGCATACATTTTGTCCTCTCCAAACCTTGTTGTTGTTGTTTGCCCTGGGGACTTGTGCCTTGGGACATAAGTTCTTGTATATATTAACACACAACTTGTGCAAATGAAGCAGTGGCGTAGCCACATATAGCTCAGGGTGTTCTATCGGACATTCTTCGTCGAAAAATTATACAATATATATAGAAAATTGTAAAAAATATATAA
>NW_026027000.1:0-1746 GCF_019186545.1 Solanum stenotomum | reverse complement strand
AAGTCTATTTCCCTTTCGGGAGGAACTCAAGGAAGATCTTCTGGGAACACTTCTGGAAACTCACTGACTACAGGAACTGACTCAAGAGTTGGGGATTCGGAACTAGAATCCTTAACCCGAACTAGATGATAGAGATAACCCTTAGAGATCATCTTTCTGGCCTTAAGGTAAGAAATGAATCGGCCCATAGGCGCTAAGCTACTACCCTTCCATTCTAAGATTGGTTTGCCTGGAAACTGAAAACGAACAATCCTAGTTCTACAATCAACTGAGGCATAACATGAATGTAACCAATCCATGCCTAGAATGACATCGAAGTCTATCATTTCTAACTCTACAAGATCTGCTGAGGTGACTTTCTGAGAGACTGCGACAAGGCAATTTCTGTATACCCGTCTAGCTATAATTGGGTCACCGACTGGAGTAGAGACTGAGAAGGGTTCTGAAAGAGTTTCTGGACTAACACTGAATTGGACTGCTATGTAAGGAGTTACAAAAGACAAAGTAGCCCCTGGATCTAACAATGCATAAACATCAAAATCAAAGACTCATAACGTACCAGTGACTACATCAGGAGAATCTTCTTGATCTTGACGAGCCTGAAGAGCATAAAGCCTGTTTTGGCGCTGTCCGCCACCAGTACCAGAAGAGTTACCCTGCTGAGTCGGGCGACCTGCTGGTGCTGCTGAAGTTGTAGACTGAGCTCTACCATTATTTCCTCCTTGACCCTGTCTAGAAGGACAATCCTTCAATCTATGACCATACTGACCACACCCAAAGCATCCTTCCTTACCTGCAAGGCACTCGCCCGGATGGTTCTTACTACATTTCGGGCAAGTTGGGCAGGTTTTGGTGCCTGAAACACTACCTTGAGACTTAGAGCCTGACGCCCTACCTTTCTAATCATTACGGAACCTGGGGGATGGAACACTAGCTGATGAAGGGGCTGGAGTCGAAGACTTCTGCTGAAAATGCAAGCGATTTCCACCACCCGATTTATGTTGGGAATACTCGTAGTTACCTGTTCTTGCTTTCTTACTCTCCTTAGCCTGTTCCCTAAGCTTATCACCCTCAACCTGCTGAGCATGAGTCATGAGCCTAGAGATGTTCATGTCTCCCAACAACATAGCATTCCTGCACTCTGTTTTCACTAAGTCTGACACTCCATAGAGAAACTTATTCATCTGAGCCCTGGAATCAGCAACCATGTGAGGAGCATACCTGGAGAGTTGGTTAAACTTGAGCCCATACTCTTGGACAGTCATGTTACCCTTCCTTAAGTTCATAAATTCCTGGGCCCTTGCTTCTCTCAACTCTATGGGGAAAAACCTGTCTAGAAAGGTTTCGCTGAAACATTCCCAAGTGATAGGAGCGAAATATGTACCCCTGTTCTCTTTCCACTGAGTATACCAGATATGAGCTACATCCTTAAGTTGGTAAGATGCTAACTCAACCCGATCATTCCCAGTGACCTGCATCACCTCAAAGATCTTCTTGATCTCATCCAAGAAATTCTGGGGATCTTCACCAGTCTGTGATCCTAAGAACTCTGGGGGATTCATCCTAACAAAGTCACGGACCCTTGCTGCTACTGATCCACCATTTGCATTCACAGGAGCTTGAACCCGCTGATTGGTCTGGTTAGCGACACTCCGAGCTAACATCTGAATGGCATTCCTGAATTCAGCATTCGACACTTCTTGATCTGGAATTGGAGAAGCTGCGTTTGCGTTCCTGGCATTCGCA
>NW_026026999.1:0-1194 GCF_019186545.1 Solanum stenotomum | reverse complement strand
TTCTTTGAAGCTTGGTTCGGTCACAATGATGATGCACAAAACTTTGTCGTCTTCTTCGTAACATCAATTTTTTCAATTTGGAGTTTCTGCAAAAGCCAACTAAAGGATCTGGAAAGGGCACGAAAAATGGGTAGGAAAATATTTTTTTATATACTTTTTTTTTCTGGTGAAATTCTCCATTTATTTTTTGGATCTTCTTTTCTTGTGATATTTATAACTGTAATCTTTAATTGGGGCTAATCACTTCATTTCAGTCTTTCTCTTTTGAGACTCTCCCTAATTGTTCATATGTAAATGTAAAAACATTAAAATATTAATGTAATTTTAATTTTCAATTGTTTGGTTGCTCTGTTTTTCGGAGAGTTTTGGAGGGGGAACAAGTGTTTCTTTGCTGATTGAGAAAGGAAGAGAGGAGAGAGAATCACTAATAATCATAGTTAATGATAGTTGATCAAAAAAATTAATTTGATCCATTTAAAATTAAATAAACACATATCAACTAAATAAAATAGCACTGAAAGAAACTGGAGAGATCATCAGAGGAGCCTCTTCCATAATTGAGAAAGTCATGGTATTAATGTCAATAGTAATTTATGACTTTTCAATCCGCCGACATGGAATGGTTTGGCGTGTGACGCAAGGAGAATGTGGGTGCTCTTAGCTTATTTTGGGTAATTTTAATTTTTATCTTTGAAATTCATGGTCTTTATTTTTTTTTTATTTTACTATATAAAATATGGGTACCAAAACATTAAAAATAAAATAAAATGTAGTCTTAAGACAAAAAAAAATCGCTAGGTACGACTTACAAGTTAGATCTTATAATAAGTTCAGTTCTAAATCATTATATGTTAGGTTTATACGCTAACTTTATAAGACCTAACTTGTCTCTTGTGAATTTTATATGGACTTATGTTTCGAGACATAAGTTCGATAGCATGAACTTATCCCTAATGATTTTTATCTTTTTTAATATTAAGAATAAAAAATTGTCATCCAAATTAGATAACACTAAATTTATTCTTCACGGAATTTTTTTTTGAAAATAATTTTATCTACCAATTAAGTCATGGTTAAGGATACTTTGAATAATAATTTTTCATCAAATTTTCTTACATAAATCGTATGAGTAAAAATTAAAGACTATCCCGAAAGGAAAAATTACATAGCTAAGCAAACTTATACTACTTAATT
>NW_026026998.1:0-777 GCF_019186545.1 Solanum stenotomum | reverse complement strand
TTTTTTCCCTATCCATAAATCTCTTGGGAAAAATTGAGGTTTTATCGATTTGAACTCCCTTTTTGATGAAAAAGGTATATTTACTATCCTTATGTTATGGGTAAACTGATTTTAACATAAAATTATTGATTCATCGATTATTTTCATCATATTAACCGCGTACAATTTGAACTTTCTCCGTAAAGTTAAAGTTTGATAAATTGAGAATTTCAAGGTCGATCTTAACTCCGTTTTTGATGAAATTTCATATTTGAACTTATCTAAGCATGGGTAAGATGTTTTTCAAGAGATATTTCATTTTCGAGTCGGGGTTTCGGATCCAAATATTTTAGGCTTCTTAAAAAACGTAGATTTTCCTTCAAATTGAGTTTGTGAATTGATTTCAACTCCGTTTTCAAATTGGTTTTCACCATTAGCTTCCAAAAACTTTAAGGATCATTTTACATAAAAAATTTCCAGATTTGGGTATCGTTTTCCGGTATGAGACTTTTGGACCGTTTTGCCCTTTTCCCCTAAATTTCTTGATTTTGGTATCATTGGACTCGAATTGTGATTGTAGATAATTGTTTGAATAGATTATCGCGATCCGGATTATACTCGGAAAGGAAAGGCTCAAGTCAAGTAACTTTTGGAGTTCGTTTTAAGGCAAGTGACTTCCAAACTTTGTAAAACTCTTAGACTACGCATGACTACTTTCCTAATTGTGTTGGGGAGTAATGGGGATTGAGGATGAGTTTTATATGTTGATCGAAATTGGTGTAAATGAAAGATGGGGAA
>NW_026026997.1:0-444 GCF_019186545.1 Solanum stenotomum | reverse complement strand
TCTAGTGTCTTTTATGCACGCCATGAGGTTCCAATTTATGTAGAAGACAGGGTGTCTTTCATGGAGAATCACATTAGGTTGTAAATTAGCTACTATTTGGTGTACTGCTTGCTTGTATACAGGATACTTTTCTGTTATTAATAAAATCGTTTATCTAATAAAAAAGGAACCAAGAAAAGAAGTATGTCAAAGAAGAAAATACGGAGAAGACAATTGCACGGGGAAAAGGCTGGCAAGCTAAAGAGATTAATTGGAGACTAAGGTCCAAATGCTTATGGATTCAATATGGAGACAAGAGCGAGGTTCTTTTAGAAAATTATCAAGGCAAAAGGAAAAGGTAAATACTGCTCATAAACGATGGTGGAAGGGAACATGCAAGAAGATGCAGATTTATTGATCCATTACACAGTTAAACAAGGAAACCCATGTACTTGTAAAGACTTT
>NW_026026996.1:0-636 GCF_019186545.1 Solanum stenotomum | reverse complement strand
TGTAGAAGTAGAAAGATTAAATATAAAATATTAGATTGTAAAAAGTAGAAATTAAATATTAAATATAAAATATTAGAGTCAAGAAAGTGGAAAGACTAAATACAAAAGATTAGATCGTAGAAAGTGAAAAGACAAAATATAAAATAATAGATTGCAGAAAGTAGAAAAACTAAATATAAAACATTAGATTGTAGAAAATAGAAAAACAAAATATAAAATTAAGTCACGCTTTAAAAAAGTGAAATTAGTAATCAAAATACTAAGATCAATAATATTTTATGATAAATCAAAATATATTAATAGTGGAGGAAAATAGCTTCATGAATAAATAAAAGTATATAATGTGATAAAATGTCTTCCTAATCATATTGCGAATAATTTATTTAAATCAATACTTATAAAGAAGTATATTAGAGGTGTACTTTCAATTCATTTTTTAGTCCTTTTTGACCTTTCCTCTTTTTATAATTCCAAACTTTCTTGCTAGTTGTCATCAACTCTATGAATATTCCCCTTCAACCCACCCCGACCTCATGTTCTTTTTTCTCCTCTTTTTCCTAAATGAAAAATAATTTAGATTTACGTCGTATAAAGTCTTATTTAACGGAAAACACTTTTTGAATATAGTAAAATAAT
>NW_026026995.1:0-490 GCF_019186545.1 Solanum stenotomum | reverse complement strand
GACATTTATCGTAAATAAACATAGAGAATAAAAAAGAGGAAAAAGCAGAATGGTTATTGATTATAGAAATTTAAATGCAAAAACTAAAACATATAATTATCCGATACCAAATAAAATACTAAAGATAAGACAAATACAAGGATATAATTATTTTAGCAAATTTGATTGTAAATCAGGATTTTATCACTTAAAACTAGAAGAAGAATCTAAAAAACTAACTGCATTCGCTGTACCACAAGGATTTTATGAATGGAATGTATTACCATTTGGATATAAAAACGCACCAGGTAGATATCAACACTACACTTTATGGACAATTACTTTAAACAAATAGAAAATTGTGTAGTGTACATTGATGATATATTATTATATTCCAAAACACAAGATGAACATATAAGATTATTAGAAAAACTTATACTCATCATAGAATATTCAGGTATAAGTCTAAGTAAAAAAGAAAGCTGATATAATGTAAAATCAAATAGAATTC
>NW_026026994.1:0-1041 GCF_019186545.1 Solanum stenotomum | reverse complement strand
TAGTTAACAAGTAATTAAAGATGTTAATAAATTGTTAAATAGTTGAGGGATTGAAGGGAAAAATGGTAGAAAAAAGAATCACGAAGTTTGGACACTTAGAAAAGTTTCTAGGTCCAAAAAACTTCCATACTTAGAATATTTTTGGGGTCTTAAACAAAAAACCTGCACATTTTCCTCTCTGAATCTGAGCCACACGCGCCACGTGGCGCGTCTGGGATGGCCTGGCAGTGAGCTGCTGTTGTGGCACTGAGCTGGCGCTGAAGTAGCTGCTGTGTTGGCAGCTGATTGCTGACGTGGATTTAAAAAAAAAGATTTTTTTTTTTTTTTTTTTAGAAGTTCAATTTTATTTTTTTTTATTTTTGAATTTCCTTCTCTTTTTTTTTCTTCAAAATTCCACTAATGGACCCCAAAAAAACACCTTTGACCAACTTTGACTTGAAAAGTTGGATCAAATGTACTTTCTCCTTTCTTCTTCTTCAAGAACAACTTGAAGACACCAAGAACACATAGAACACCAAGAACACACACTAAAGCCCAATACACTAAAATCAACTCGAAATTGGCTCAAAATTTAGGATTTTCTTCCCTTAAACTAAGAGAACAAAACCCACTAATTATTAATCTCCAATTTCGCCTCAATCAAAAGACCCACTTTCAAAATTTGAAAAGTTTGAAAAGCTTGAAACCCTTCAATGGTAACTTCACTTCTACAACTCCAAATTGAACAAAAATGAAAACTAGACTCAAGAAAACACTAGGGAACATAGATCTAGTGTCAAAAACAACAAATCAAAATAAAAAAAATTTCAAATTTTTTTTTTTTTTTGACGATTTTGTTTGGACTCTTTTTTTAAAAAAAAAAAACCAAGACTAGATTTGTAAGAATAAATCTAAACCTAGGCTCTGATACCAAATGATAACGATCAAGGAAGGAAAGGAATAAAGAAAGAAAGGATATGTGGATTAATACTCAAGTTATTGAAATTATGGGCAACAAGGGACTAAAACCCTTACCTCCCAATTGACTTCAACAACCTAAAT
>NW_026026993.1:24658-34451 GCF_019186545.1 Solanum stenotomum | reverse complement strand
AAAGTCTATACACAGATTATCACTCTTACAGGCTTTTCTTTCTCCTATAAAAAAGAAGAGGTTACCCGGTGCACAAAGCATCCTGCATTTGCAGGGTCTAAAAAAATTTAAACATGTGACCTAGACGGCACACAGAGACGCTTAAGTGTTGTTCCAAAGCTCCCTTCACTTTTCTTTTTCTAAGACTTTAATTGATTTAAGGGATAATTTCAAAAACCTCCACTCATATTTTGCTTAATCACATTGACTTCCCTCGTGGTGTACAATATTACGTATACCTCCCTTATTTTAGATTTTTTGTAACAAATCTTTTTATCTATTTTTCATTAATTTAAATTAAATACAACTTGACAAAGCCACCCTTTTTAATATTACATTTTTCATTTAAACTCTCATATTTAACGAAAAAAACAATGTTAAAATTCCACATTTTCTTTGCTGGAAAGTATTTTTCTCTACAAATGTGAGTCCTACGTTTTCTTCTTCTTCCTGCCCCGTGAGGCCAATTATCACATGGACGTGTACCTGTTCAAAATCGAACCGCAATTGATAATTCGAATCAATAAAAAGTTATTGGTTTATCGGTAATGAGTTATTGGTTTAGCGATTTCCCTAACGGTTTTGATTTCTTTTATTATCGAGTTATCGGTTCTTAACCATACGCGTACCCTCTAGGATAAAAGATTGCAGTACTTTTGCTCCAAAACTAATTATACCGTCAGGGACTTTATGTGTTTCAATGTATACAAAGGAGAAATTAAGGATGGTCAATCACTCGTGCAAAGAAAAAGACCGAAGAGGAAGAGAACTTGGGACCTGTTTACGGTCTGCAGAGAAGAATTTTTTGAGCCAATGACTTTTTAAAAAAAAAAAGAATTTATCAAATATGATATTTTGATAAAAACAATTAATTAAAGGATTTTAATAGAGTATTGGAAAGGGCAAAGTTGTCAAATTGCATTTTATTACATTAATGAAAAATAGATTAAAAAGAATTGTTACAAAATATTTAAAATAAGGGAGGTATGTGTAATATCGCAAACCTCGAGGGAGGTCAATGTGATTGAGCGAAACGTGAGGGAGGTCTCTGAAATAATACTCAAGGTGAATTTTTCTGCATTATGTCTAATAGTACAAATTTGACAAATAAGACTAATAATGCATAACAATGTGGGTCTGAACTACTTGTAGAGACTTGGGATTATGTTGAAGACGGATAATGTATCAAACAAAATTGTATTATTACAATTGTTTTCATAATAGTCTAAAAAATATTGTTCAATGGAATTTCACCAGAAAATGTGATACGTGACAACTCAAAAGTTGACTGGAAGTGACTAGATGAGCTACTTGGACTTGATTAGATGTAGTAGATTTTTCCTTGTTTAATTTGTGGTTCACAATAGAGACAGTTTTACTGTGGTTCCAAGGATCCCTTTCACTTTTCTTTCTCCTTTAAGAATATAAATTGATTTGATAATTGTTTCCTACTGTTGAGATAATATTCAAAGGGTGATTTTTTCTGCATTGTGTTGGATAGTTATATGTAGTACTATTTGATAAATTAGATTAACAGTGCGTAATAATTGTGTCAAGACTACTTGCAGAGACTTGGGATTGTGATGATTTAGACTGATAAGGTATCAAATAAAATTGTATTATTACAAGTGATATGATTTTGTGTAGTACCTTTCATTTAAACTTTCTATGTGATGACTTGGCTTAATACTCCCTTCGTCCCATTTTATGTGAGGTACTTTGACTTAGCACAGAGTTTAAGAAAGAAAGAAAGACTTTTAAAACTTGTGGTCTAAAATGAATGATAGAAATTTGTGTGGCTGTAAATCATTTCATTAAGGGTAAAATAAATATTTTATAGTTAAATTGTTAGTTAATATAGAAATGTGTCATTCTTTTTTGGACTGACTAAAAAGAAAAATAAGTCACATAAATTGATACAGATGGAGTAATTTGGAACTTTTGCTATTTTTCAACAATCATTTGGATTCATGTGCAATGACTCGTGCATTGACTTGAGAATATAAAGTTGACAGTTTAAAATATGAGTGAAGTGACTAGGTGGGCTCCTCAGAATTGATTCTCAAAGCGACAATATAGTAGATTTTTCTTTGCATAATTTGTGGTTCATCAAAATTACATTCATACATCACATTCGTTGGTGTTTCACCATATTTGTCTTTCTAGACTTAAATCAATTCCACCAAAATTTAAAGTGATTTTTGACTAGATTTATTATTAACCTATAAGTCAAGGTCTTTATATCAATTAACACTCTTAACCTAACTAAACAAATTTTTTTTTTTTTTTTGAATTTTCAACTTAATTGTTTTTGTCTAGGCCCATACATCACCATCCGCTCTTATAGACTATTATTTTTTTTCTCTAAAATTTAAATTGATTAAAGGGAAACTGACTTGTTATACCCTTCAATTGTATCATTTAGATTTTATATATCACTCGTTATAAAAGTGACTCATATATATCCTTATTGTTACACAAATAACTCATATATACCATTTTCCTTTAACGAAAGTGAAAAAAATTAATTTTAAATTATTTAGATAAAAAAGTATTCTTGTAGGGNAAAAAGATAGATTTTTGAGTAGAATAGTATTCATTGGTCTATACACCAAGCAATATACTTATCCTGACCAATCAAAAGTTTTGTGAATACTCTTATTCCATCCAATAAAAAATCTTAAAGGATTTTTTACTTGAAATTTTGTTTTCAAGGTCAATCAATGTATTCTTATCTTAGTAATTGAAGTCTTTTGATATATTGGCGTGAAAAGTTTTTGTCAAGGCATATACACCAATGAATACTATTCTACTCTCGCTCTAAGAAATTAAAATTGATTAAAGAATTATTTCCTGTTGTTAAAGCTAATATTATGAAATATATGTAAAAAAAAAAAATTAAAAAAGTGTCATTTATTTTAACGCTTTAATCTTTATATGTTTTATTTGTTTTCCTTTAATCTTTGACATCTATCTAAAATTAACTTATATTAAAACTAGACATTGAAATTAAATTTGAATTCAAATTCAAAGGAAAGACGTTGAAAATAAAATAAATAGAAAAACAAGAGAAACCAATGAAAGAAGGTAACGAATTGAAAAAAATATTACGTGTGTTTGAGAAAATTTTAAATATAAGGCAAAGAAAAATAAAAAACATACTATGTATATTAACTTATTTTATATATCAGGCAAGGAAAATAAAAGGGCTATTTTTTTGTAAAAAAAATAATACATATATACATGTGGTGTCACATGTATATCACCACAACTAATTCATTGAGTTGTGGCTCCACATCAGCACATAGATGCTAAGAAATATAGAGGAAAAAAAGTTTAGGGTGATAATAGGACCCTGTAAATATAGAGTGTGTCCTTGAAATTTCAGTCATAATTCAAGGGATACTTGTGATTTTTTTCTAATTTAGAATGATTAAGTAATTGTCTCCAATTATTAAAGCTAATATTCTCAAGGTGCATTATTCCGCATTATATAGGACTGCACAATAGTTAGATCTAGTACTATTTGATAAATAAGATTACTAGTGTGTTATAATTTGGTCAGGAGTTAGGACTACTTGCACCAAAGATTGATTGTGACATTTATGACATTCAATAGGTTACAAACTTGTAGTTATGCCCGGATTAGATGTAATTAATCTTGCATAGAATCAAATAGTATACCAAAGTAGTTGTTATTTTTCTCCATCTCTTCTATCTCTAGTGGATAAAGTTATCTGATACTCATGGCTAGTCACACTCGTGACCGGTGAAAGATAGCTCGAGTTCACCCTTGTACTTTTACAATTTAAGCATTCACTTGTCGTGGCGGACTATAGACTGTATCCACTTTGTTTTTCTGTGATTGTAGTCTAAATCCACTTAGTAGAATTTAGTCGTGTGAAAATTTTTTCAAATCTTATAAATGTGGAATCCCCTTCAATTCGTCATATATTTATTTCTTTATATTTTAAATCTATCACAAGACGAGTTAGTTGTACGTAGTTCCTATGCTTTGAATTTTAGACAACTTGTTGATCTGTTGTATATGTTGGATGTGATTAAGAGTGGCACGAGAAACTCAGAAACACCACGTATAATATGCCTTTATTTTTTTTAAAAAAATATTCCTTTTATTTTCTTTGCCTGATATATAAAATAAGTTAATATACACAATATGTTTTTTTATTTTATTTTTCTATGCCTTGTATTTAAAATTTTCTCAAACACACCTAATATTTTTTAATTTCGCTACCTTCTTTCATTGGTTTCTCTTGTTTTTCTATTTATTTTATTTTCAATGTCTTTCTTTTGAATTTGATTTCAAATTTAATTTCAATGTCTATTAGTCAATATAATTTAATTTTGGGATAATGCATAAGTACCCCTCTAGACTATGACCGAAATTCCAGAGACACACCTAAACTTAACTAGAGTCCTATTACCCCCTAAACTAATTTAAAATGGAATAAATACACCACAAACGCTGACAAGTCATAGAGAGTGTGCACACTCTCTTGAAAGCAAGTGATGAGTGCACAAATTGGACACATGCCATTTTTTTATTGATAACTTTATAATTAGTTAGTACACATATTTATTGATAATAAACTTATATATATTTAATTATTTATTTCTTTGTAAAATATTTATTTTAATTTCTTTTCACTTTAATTTTTTTTAATTAATTAATTATCTTTTCTCTTTTAATAATTTTTAAAAAATTATGCGTATTTTTTTTGAAAAAATAATTTAAAAGTGTTCCTTAATGTTAACGTTTTAATTTTTTTTAATCATTTATTTGATTTTCTTCACTTATTTTGATATCCGTTCAAAATTAACTTATTTTAAATACAAGATATTTGGAATTAAATTTGAAATCAAATCAAAACGAAAGACAAAGAAAATAAAATTAATAGAAAAATAAAAGAGAAAAAACAATGAATGTAGGTAAAAAAAAAAAGTTTCGATACAAGGTATATCACATACATATCACCACAACTAATTGAATATCAACAAACAAGTAAAGATCAGAGGGATAGAAAGAATTTTTTTAAAAATTAAACTCACATAGAATTAAAGTTTTGTTTATCTTTTCCGAAGGAATAAAAAAGAGCAAAAATATAAAATCTAGATAAATAAGCCTAGTGTTTAAATGTCATACCACTCCCACTTTTTTATGTAAATTCGCCCCGATATAGTTATTTGGAAAAATCAACAAAAAGATTCGATCAATATAATGTCTCCATAGTTGTCATGTATGTTGACTTGACTGGAATATGTCTAAACCAAATTAAAAGTTGGTCCCAAAGCTGGAAACTGAGGTTCCCTAAAAAGGACAAAGACTCAAGTCTACTTTGTCCTACTTTTAGGGCTCGTTTGATAGCTACTTCCTCCATTCACTTTTACTTGTCACTTTTTCCTAAAATATTATTAGAATGTGTGAGTTAAAGCCACAAGATTAATGAATATTATTAATATAAGTTATGAAAATGGAGGTGCAGTTATGGAGTTGATTTTAGATGAAAAAGTATTTTTTTAAAAATGATTTTAAGAAAACAAATTAATGGATAAAGGGTATTTTTGTAATCCAACTTTTAACTTAGATTCTCCAACGTATAGAGAGCACTCACCCCTCCCCCTCCAAATGGTGCCCCACCGGATGGAAAACAAAAAAAAAAGCTAATATTCTTAAGGTGCATTATTCCGCATTGCGTAATAATCGGGTCAGAAGATAATATTCTCAAGGTGCAATATTCTGTATTGCGTAATAGCTGGGTTAGAAAGTTGAGATTATGATGATTCCATTGATAAGGAATCAAACAAAATTGTTTTATTACAAGTGACAATTTTTTTGTATTATTACATTTGGATTTTTGTGCAATGACTTGTGCATTGAATTGAGATTTTTATACAAGTGTTTATTATTACCTCAAATATTTTACTTAATTCTTTATTTTTTTGAAATTGCAGGTTACATAAAGTATTGTTTTTTTTAATGAATGACATAATACTAGTGATTAAAACACCTTTTATTTTGAGAATTCGGTGCACAAAACATCCGCACGTTTTCCCACATTTCGTCGATATTATACCATCACATCATTTAAAGCCAATTAATTATGGTAACCTTAATTGAGCATGATATTATTATTTAATAAAAAATGGATTTTTTTACTTGAAATATTGTTGTCAATGTCTGTACACCAAACAATACACTTATCCTAACTAATTAAAACTTTTGTGAATTTTTACCTTTGCAATGTAGAGTTGATATAATTATGGTTACAAAGGTGGCTCACATTTGGTCTAACAAAAGTGAAAATTTAATTTTAAATTTATTTTTATTTGACTTTTATTTTTATTTATATTTCTATTTTAAGAAAAAATAGTTTTTGGATTTATTATTTTAATTGGCAAACTTATTTCTTACTCATTTACTTGTAAAATATATCATAGATTCTCCAATTTATTTATTTTTTTATAGAGACAAATAATTTTAAATTTTTTTCTTACTTTTTTCTCTTTTTCCATTCACATTTTTTTCCTTTCTTATTCTCATATTCTTACACTAAAAATGAAAGAAAAAAAAAAAATAAGAATAAGATACTCAAATAATGATAAGCAAATAGACCTAAGGGAGATATTTAAAACTCAAATTACGTATTGAATTAAAGAAGTAAAACAAAAATCATGTGTGAGAAAGATCAAATATACCCTAAATTATGCTAGAAGGATCATATACACATTAGATAAAAAGGGTATATGAGCCAAAGAAAAATTAAAGTGTCTTGTAAGTTCTATTATTTTGTAAAGAGAGTTAGAGTCTATTTGAATGGGCTTATAGCTTTTGACTTAAAAAGTTAAAGAGTTACACTTAGAATGGCACTGAACTTAGTTTTATAGTTATGTAGAAAGACTAGTTATGAAGAAATTATGTCTTTTTTCCAATGGAGAAAATTTTGTAGTTCTTGTGTTTTGTTTCTTGCATCTCGATATCAAGGCTATATGATCCTCCCCTTTTGAGCTAAATAGGGTAAATACTTACTCGTACTGGTCAATTAATTTGTATTCCAATAGAAGTATAAACAGATATTTATTTTGAGTAGTTGTGTGTTCTTTTCACTTGTTCTGTTTTATTATGTAAAATTAGAAAAATTATCCGCACTTCGCGCGGGAATTTTCTATCATGAAATTTATAAAATAATACTTAAAATCTATCAGTCATTAAAACTAAAACACTATATTGTCTTACATACAAGATTACGTAGTAACAAACATTAATAATGTAAAGGAAAATGAAAATTATTACATCTTATCATTTATCCTTAATAACATAAGCATAAATTAATAACTGTAAAACTACATACCAGGATTTGTAACATAAACAATGGTGTCAGTGAGCCACTCAACATAAGCAAAGTACACAAATATTTAATTGTGAATAAGAAGAAGAAGAAGAATAGGTTCAGAATTTTCATTGTTTTAAAATGAGAGGAAATTTCTCTATTTATAGACAACAAAGGATAGTGTGAACAAATGTTTGTTGCGCCTTATCAGAATGGTTACAACTATTTGAAAAAGTTGCAACACTTGGGAAAGGTCACAACCTTTCATAAAAGTCACAACTTTTCATAAAAGTCGCAACTCTTCATTAAAGACACAACTTTTCATTAAAGTCACAACTTTTAATAAAAGTCACAACTTTTCATTAAAGTCGCAACGTTTCATAAAAGTCACAACTTTTCATAAATGTCGCAACTCTTCATTAAAGACACAACTTTTCATTAAAGTCACAACTTTTAATAAAAGTCGCAACTCTTCATTAAAGTCGCAACGTTTCATAAAAGTCACAATTTTTCATGAAAGGGGAAGGCTAGTTTTGTAAATAAATAAATTATAAAGGAATTCTAGTTTGTGGTGGTGCCACGTAGACTGACCTAAGGTTCTCTTTTATATATATATATATACTAGGTAATTTGCCCTCGCTTCACGCGGTCATGAATAATAATTGCATTGAACTTGCAAATAATCCTTTACTAATATCCATACATTTAAAATAATAATTAAAAAATAGGATCTTAAAAAATATTAGCAATATTCCAACATGAATTTGATTATTTGTCATTATCACATAACTCAAGAACCTCTAATGAATGAATTATTCAGGAAATAATAAATAATAAATCTTTGGTTCTTTAATCAACATTTAAAGGAAAATAAAGAAGAAAATAAGAATATATATACAAAGACTTTTGGTAAGAAAAGAACACATTTAAGTTGCACAGATTATACAATTGTAATATATGTCTCAGGAAAAAAATAATAAATTTGTTAACAAATTCAAAAAAGAAATTACGCTTGAACATGAAAGCAATTATAACGTTTGAACTATTATAATGAATTTCTTCAGTTGATAAGTGAGAAACTTCATATCTATGTTAAAATAGATAATATGTACGCTTATATATAGTACTTTTAAGTCATAAAATTTATATAGAATATCAAAACATGAATTCTTGGAGCTGAGTAAAATAATTATTTTCTGCACAATGAATATACCTACTATATGTGCATATGTTCAATATAACTGGAGACAATAACTTTGTAGGAACATAAACAACAGAGTTTAAAACATGTACTCAAAACAACAATTAACATCATAAGCATAAATTAATGAATGTACAAAAAATATCAGGATATGTAAAATTAGAATGAAATAGAAAGGAAAAAATTGAGTCTACTAAGTGCACAGTGTCCCCTTAAGAAAATTATTCTCCTCTAATACCTGAGGTTTAAAGAATTAGATCCTCTTAGGATGGAACAATTTTATTCACCAACGTATTGATACAAAAATAATGGTGTCAGTAAGCCACTCAACAGGAGCAAAGTACATGAATATTTAATTGTGCAAAAGAAGAAGAAGTTCTGAATTTTCATCGTTTTAAAATGAGAGGAAATCTCATCTATTTATAGACAACAAAGGGTAGTGTGAACAAATGCTTATTGTGCCTTATCGGAAAGGTCACAACTCTTTCGAAATGTCACAACCCTTCGGAAAGGTACATAAACGTCACAACCTTTAATAAAAGTCACAACTATTCATAAAAATTGCAACTTTTCTTAAAAGTCACAACTTTTTATGAAATGTGAAGGCTAGTTTTGGAAATAAATAAATTAAAAGAAAATCTTTAATCTGTGATGGCGCCATATAGGCGGGCCTAAGGTTCTCTTTTATATATGATATATGATATGATATATGATACTTCCTCTGTACACCAATGCCAGATGATGTCACTATGAAAACTGTTATAGCTGCATTTGATGTTAAATATGAAAACTTTGAAATTATCACATTGTGTAATGCAACGCCATGGACAATGGGTGAAGGGGAAATTAGCGGTCATACATTATGTGAAATGATTAAGTGGATACTTCGACTTGTCGATTTTAGAGCAGACTCCAAAAAGAGAATGGGAGAGGCATATCATCGGCGTTCCCTTGATATTCGGTTTCACTAATTCCGCGTCCAAAACCAAAAGGGATGATGTGCTTAAACTTCTTGACCAAAGCACTGAAAGTGTATTAATTAGCTCTTTCTCTGTTTGTTCAACTCCTTTCTCTACACTAGTTGGGCATTTTTTACTTGGAGTTTATTACACTGCTGATCAGCTGTGAAATAAACCTCTGCTTTCGGCCTTGGTCAACTTATTTTAAAAACAAGGCAAATAAAATAAGAAGATTTTTTTTTTTT
>NW_026026993.1:0-23086 GCF_019186545.1 Solanum stenotomum | reverse complement strand
CATTGCGTAATAATTGGGTCAGAAGATAATATTCTCAAGGAGCAAAATTCCACATTGCTTAATAGTTGGGTTAGGACTACTTGCAGAAAGTTGTGATTGTGATGATTCCTTTGAATCAAACAAAACTGTATTATTACTAGTGATAAAAATTTTGTATTATTACATTTGGATTTTTGTGCAATGACTTATGCATTGACTTGAGATTTTTCTCATTAGTTTAATTACAAATGTTTGTTACCTCAAATATTTTTTACTTAATTTTTTAATTTTTTTGGAAATTACAGGTTCCATAAAGTGTTCATTCTTTCTTAATGAATGACATAATATTAGTGATTAAAACACCTTTTATTTTGAGAGTTCGGTGCACAAAACATCAACGTGTTATCACACATTTCGTCGATATTATACCATCACATCATTTAAAGCCAATTAATTATGGTAACCTTAATTGAGCATGATATTATTATTTAATAAAAAATGGATTTTTTACTTGAGGTGTTGTCAATGTCTGTACACCAAACAATACACTTACCTAACTAATTAAAACTTTTGTGAATTTTTACCTTTGCAATGTAGAGTTGATAGAATTATCAATACAAAGGTGGCTCACATTTGGTCTAACGAAAGTGAAAATTTAATTTTAAATTTATTTTTATTTGATTTTTTATTTTTATTTTTGTTTTAAGAAAAAATAATTTTTGGATTTAATATTTTAATAGGCAAATTTATTTCTCACTCATTTACTTGTAAAATTTATCATAGATTCCCCAATTTTATTTTATTTTTTACAGAGACAAATAGTTTTAAATTTTATTATTATTTTTTTCTCTTTTACCATTCACATTTTTACCTTTCTTATTCTCATATTCTTACACTAAAAATGAAAGGAAAAAAAAATAAAATAAGAATAAGATACTCAAATAATGATAAGCAAATAGATCTATAAGGGAGAGATTTAAACTCAAATTACGCATTGAATCAAAGAATTAAAGAAAAAAATCATGTCTGAGAAAGATCAAATATACCCTGAATTTTGCTAAAAGGATCATATATACATTAGATGAAAAGGGTATATGAGCTAAAGACAAAGTAACCTTTGTGCATACTCTTATTTGAATTTATTTGCTTAATTTGTGCTATATATACCTTATCAAAGTTATTGAATAGAGGAAGAAAACAAAGAGTTGTTGATTAGTTTTTTTGAACATTTTAGTGCAACAATGGGCTACGTAAACCTTGTATTTTTTATGCTATTTCCCATCCTCTGTCATCTTTCTTTCTCCTCATCCTTATCTCATTTGTGCACCAAAGATCAAGCTCTTTCTCTTCTACAATTCAAGCACATGTTTACAATAAGTCATGTTGCATTTGATCATTGTTTCGGCATACCAGGTCAATGGATTCAGTCATATCCAAAAACTCTTTCGTGGAGCAAGAGCACAGATTGTTGCTCTTGGGATGGAGTTTATTGTGATGAGACGACAGGAGAAGTGATTGAACTCAACCTCAATTGTGGCCGACTTCAAGGCAAGTTTCATTCCAATAGTAGCCTCTTTCAACTCTCCAATCTCAAAAGGCTAGATTTGTCTAATAATAATTTCTCTGGATCGTACATTTCACCTAAATTTGGTGAGTTTTCTAGTTTGACGCATCTTGATTTGTCGTATTCAAGTTTTACAGGTATAATACCAGTAGAAATCTCTCGCCTTTCTAAATTACACGTCTTTCGTATCCAGGGTTATTCAGATGGTCTTAGATTCAAACCTCACAGTTTTGAACTGCTCCTTAAGAACTTGACCCAATTAAGAGAGCTTGACTTTGACAATGTGAACATCTCTTCCGCCATTCCTCTGAATTTCTCTTCTTATTTGACAACTCTACACCTTCGAGGCACACAGTTATATGGGACATTGCCCGAAGGAGTTTTCCACCTTTATAACTTGGAATCTCTTTATTTAACAGACAATCCCCAGCTCACTGTTAGGTTTCCCACAACCAAATGGAATAGCAGTGCATCACTTATGGATTTATATCTCAGTGGTGTGAATGCTACTGGTATGATACCTGAATCATTTGGTCATCTAACTTCACTTCGTACATTGACAATAGCTTCTTGTAATCTCTCAGGCTCTATTCCTAAACCTCTATTGAATCTCACCAACATAGAGGAATTGTACCTTGATTATAACCATCTTGAAGGACCAATTTCTGATTTCTTTAGATTTGGAAAGCTCAGGTGGTTATCACTTACAAATAACAACTTTAATGGCAAACTTGAGTTCTTATCCTTTAACAGAATCTGGACGCAACTTCAATGGCTAGATTGTTCAGTGAATTCTGTAACAGGTCCCATTCCTTCTAATGTAAGTGGTATGCAAAACCTACAACTACTCAGCTTGTCATCAAACCACTTGAATGGGACTATACCTTCATGGATATTCTCCCTCCCTTTACTAGGGCAGTTAGAGTTGAGTGATAACCATTTCAGTGGAAACATTCAGGAGTTCAAGTCTAAAATATTGGATCGAGTTTCTCTAGAACAAAATCAGCTTCAAGGTCCTATTCCAAAGTCACTCCTAAACCAGCGTGATGTATATTATCTTGTCCTTTCGCACAATAATCTCAGTGGACTGATTGCTTCAACCATCTGCAATCTGACAACACTGAATGTGCTAGATCTGGGCAGCAATAATTTGGAGGGAACAATCCCACTATGTTTGGGTGAGATGAGTGAACTTTGGGTTTTGGATTTAAGCAGCAATAATCTTAGCGGGACAATTAATACTACTTTTAGTATAGGAAATCAACTTATAGTCATTAAATTTGACGGGAATAAGCTAGAGGGGAAAGTTCCGCAATCTTTGATCAATTGCATGGGCTTGGAAGTTCTTGATTTAGGTAAGAATGAGTTGAATGACACATTTCCTAAATGGTTGAGAGCCCTACCGAATCTGAAGATTCTAAGCCTGAGATCAAATAAGTTCTTTGGCCCTATAAAAGATTCATCGACTTACAAGTTTGCTCAAATTCGAATCATAGATCTCTCATCCAATGGATTTAGTGGAGATTTACCAGTGAGCCTTTTTGAGAATTTTGAAGCTATGAAAATAAATGATGAGAAAAGTGGAACCCGAGAGTATGTAGCAGATATGCAAGATTTTTATTACACAAATTCCTTTATAGTTACAACAAAGGGGCTGGATCTAGAACTACCTCGAGTTTTGACTACCAACATAATTATCGATCTCTCAAGGAATAGATTTGAAGGTCATATCCCAGGCATTATTGGAGATCTCATTGGACTTCGTACTTTGAACCTATCTCATAATCGCTTGGAAGGTCAGATACCAGCATCACTGCACCAGTTATCTGTACTTGAATCATTGGATCTCTCATCCAACAAAATCAGCGGAGAAATTCCACAACAACTTGCATCCCTCACATCACTTGAAGTCTTAAATCTCTCTCACAATCATCTTGTTGGATGCATCCCCAAAGGAAAACAATTTGATACGTTTGAGAATAGTTCATACCAAGGAAATGATGGATTACGTGGATTTCCACTCTCAAAGGATTGTGGTGGTGGTGATGGGGTAGCACAAACGACGAATCCAGTTGAGCTAGATGAAGAAGGAGGGGGAGATTCATCAATGATCAGTTGGCAGGCGGTTCTCATGGGTTACGGTTGTGGACTTGTTATTGGACTGTCCATAATATACATAATGTTGTCAACTCAATATCCAGCATGGTTTTCGAGGATGGATGTAAAATTGGAACACAAAATTCTTACGAGAATGAGAAGGCACAAGAAAAGACATTAGTGTGTAACCTCGAGGTATCAACTTAATCTCTATCCTTCAGAAGATTACATTTTATATATCCATAAATTTTCTACCTCCTTCATCGTTAAAGCTTTTAACTTTAATTCTTCATTTTTGAAAATTGCAGGATTCAAGTCTACTGCATCGCTGGGATGTAAAAATAGAAGCTTTTACTTTCATAGTTTGTTATTCTGTTGCAACTCAACAAAATTTGATTTCACTTATCTGTAGTATGTAGAAATAAATTCAGCATTTTCAATTGTGAGGAAAAAAACAAGTTCATAAAATGCAAAGGGATCAAAAGGGAAACACCAGTAGAGCAAAAAGTTTGAAATAACAGTAGAAAGCACATTCAAATTCCTAAAACAGTTCCAAATTCATCGATATATAATAACGACGACCACAATAGAGTTGGTGTAGCAGTTGAAAAGTTTGAGAAACAACCTTGGATACTAAGGTTTAAATCCTAGAAGAGATATCACATTTGGGAATAAATCCAGCAGAACTGCTTAATTTGATGAGTCATGACTTCATATCGACAATTTTACAAACTAAACACTACTAACTAAAACTGTGGGCTGGAACCTTGTGTATTCCAGCATCTAACATTGTTCTTTCCCACCTCTCTGCGCCAATATAAATTCTTGAGAGTTGCACATAACGCCCAAAATGATTCTGTTGCGACTCAAGCAATAGTTGTGCTACTTCATTTCCCAACTCAATAGCTCCACCAAGTCTACAAGCACCCATCAGAGCCCCCCAAGACAGTAGCATCAGCTTCAAAAGGCATCTTCTTTATGAAGTCGTATGCTTCCTGCAGTAGATCAACCTCACAACCATAATGTTTCATCTTAGCGGCAAGTCCAAATTCATGTGACATTGCTTCAAACAATTAGAACCCAAAATCGACAAGCTTGGCACACAGACAAGCTGATAGAACTGCCACGAAGGCAATCTCATTTGGTTGCAGCCCCTTTTACTCTCATCTTTGTTGAGAATATAATGAAATAATATCTTAAGCTTTTAGATGAGATGGTTACACACTTCAGCAATCTTGACATACATCGTTAATGCTAGGGAAGAAATCATAGCATTCCATGTGCAAACCTGCTCCATCGCATCAAATACCTGTGTTACAGCAAACGGTTAAAAATACATGCAAGGCCTCGTACTATAAAGAGCACGCAGTTTAAAATACATGCAAGGCCTGCTAACAAGCTTTCATTAAATGATAAGCACGAGCAAAAATTAAAGACCATCGATTTGAGCGACAAAATCAAAGACCACCCCGAAATAGGGACAATCCGTGCAAAAACTTGTATCAATTTAGGACAGAAAATAAGACCTAAAATCACAAGAAGTGCAGATCCAAACCAATTTACAGGCGAATTGTTAACATAGACATCAACTGCACAAAATTCTAAACGAAGAAACAATTAATATAGTGTAATATTGTTGGCTTTGGGCAAAACATGCACAGTTTTCTTCCAAATGTCTCCAATCAAATTGCAATCAGTTTCGCTACAGCACCCGCTGCTCTAGCCTAATATGAGTATCACTTCACTTTATACACATCTTCTTTTTCTTAGGAGACAAAATGCATGTGTTATTACAAGTGTTGGGACTTTCATTTAAATCTTTCTTAAATTTACTTGAGGATGTTATTTGACTTACAGTGCAATGACTTGAGAATGATTAAATAGTCTTTACATATTGTGTGACACATTGAATGTGAATGTGTAATTGACAACTCTAAAACTGACTGAAAATGACTAGGTGACCTTCCTGGAATTGATTATTTTAAAGCAAAACTTAAATGTGCTATATAGGATTTGTTATCTGACAATTTCCACCTGCATCAAACAGTCCAGATGCTGTGTGGATTTTCTGTTTAAATACTCCTTCAATTATTATTTTGTTGTCAAGGTTTATACAGCAATTATTCATAGTGGTAGGAAGCTCAAAGGAAAGTGCAAAAAATATCCCAATAGATAGGGAATGGAACAAGCTTTAAAGGATTTTCGACTGGCGCGAAGAGTTTGATTCTTAACTCTAAGTCTAAGGTCTTGAATACCTAGAGTTAAGAAATTTTGTTCATAACATTCAAGAACTTGAATTATTCTGTGCTCATGGGAACTAAATTAAGACATGGCATACACCTTCTTTTGCTTAAAAACGTCTACACTACGTAAAATAAAAGGACACTAATTATCAACTTGGGACAGAAAGTAAGACCTTAAAATCACAAGAAGTGCAGATCCAAACCAATTTATAAGACGAATTGTGAAAATAGACCGACATCAATTGCACAAAATTCTTAAAATGGAAATCTGAATCTGGAAAAGTAACTAACAAACATTGAACAGGTTCCCTGCAGATTCATCACTTTCAGTATTCTCTGGATACAAATTAATACTTTTATTTGTTGTTAAAAGTTGAATTTTCCAACAAACACATGTTTGGGTTGGAAAAAAAAAGAAGAGAAACAGTTCCTGTTTTGGTATCATCAGCTTCAAAAGGCAGTAGCATCAGTTTCAAAAGGCATCTTCTTCATGAAGCTATAATGTTCCATCTTAGCTACAACGTCCGAATTCACGTGTTACTGATTCAACCAATTGAAAACCGAAATTGACAAGCTTGGCACGCGCACCAGATGATAGAACAACCACGAAGGTAACTCAATTGGTTGCAGCCCCTTTGGTTCTCCCTACCATTCAAAGCTAGGGAAGAAATCAAGTCTAGAGCATTGCTGGGATGCGAATAAAAGTTTTTACTTTCATAGTTTGTGATGTTTTATAGAGTGTTTTTCTTTTTTGTTTCATAGTTTGTGATGTTTCATAAAGTGTTTGTGAAACATAGCAAGACTTATCTGTGGTGTAGTCTGTAAAGGGGGATCTCTTAATTCCGGTTCATATTCGTATTGATGTATAGATATTTGACAATAAACAGAACATGCTACAATTTTTTTAAAATTAACAAATCCCATATACCGGAACTCACAATCATATATCATCTTAATTACTATCAGTATATGAGGCTCTTAACACTGAATGCTACGATCTAAAGCCTTGGATGCGGATCTCCTCAGGAAATCCCTTTATTCCTAATTTTCTCCAGCTCTTTCTAATGATATCATAACACCAATATAAAACAACTTGAATTCTTATATAGACTGATATCGCTAGCACAAATTATGTGATA
This sequence comes from Solanum stenotomum, assembly GCF_019186545.1. Taxonomy (NCBI): domain Eukaryota; kingdom Viridiplantae; phylum Streptophyta; class Magnoliopsida; order Solanales; family Solanaceae; genus Solanum; species Solanum stenotomum. The sequence goes on along the minus strand of NW_026026993.1, from coordinate 16,064 downwards.
AAAGTTTTCACCTAAATGTCTATTTTGAGAAAAAACTTCCATAGTTTTCACCTAAATGTCTCACGTCATTGTAAAGAGTATCACTCTTCTTATACCTATATATCTTCTTATTATCAACTTCTAAAGCATGACTTTATTTGTACACCCAACAAACATAACATCGAGGCATTACATCGCGGTTCATACCTTACGTTTATCTCCAAATCAACTCTCTGCTTCGTCACTTCCAATTCCAAAATTGTGGAAATTTGAATATTGAAAAGTAACTAACAAACATTGAACAGGTTCATGATGTCCCAGTTTTTTTTTTTTTACAAATACAAAAGCTAAATTACAATATAGCCGAAAAAAAATAATTTTAAATTATAATATAGCCACAAAAAGAAATTAGTTTTATATTTTTCTCTTTACACTAAAGAATGAAAGAAAAAATAAAATAAGAATAAGAAACTCAAATAATGATAATCAAAGAAGTCAAAAAATAATTTTATGTATAAAAAAGATTAAAATATACCTAGAACTTTGTTAAAAGGATCATATTATACCCCTACATGATTTATTTTTTTTAAAATTAAAAGTCAAAAATATAAATTTAAAACTATTTTTTTTACTTCCATTAGATGAAGGGTATATGTGAGCTTCTTTTGTAACAGTAGGGGTATGTGTGAGTTATTTGTATAATGGTAAGGGTATATATGAATCGCTTTCATAACAATGGCTCTAAATGGCAAAGTTGAGGGGTATATCAAACTATTTTCCCAATTAAAAATAGTTTTAATTTCCAAAAATGTCACATGACTTGAACAATTTACCTCATCCATTTTTTGTTACCCCTCCGAACCCAATCCAAATGAAAAAAAAAAAAACGCCAATCCCTCAACTCAGTCATAAAATAGATTTGAGTCGGGTATGAATAAAAGATAAATTGTTTTTTAAATTGAGTCGGGTTTGGATATATAAAGAAAATGAGTGTGGTAATTTATTAAAGCCACATGACAAATTTAAAATTAAAAACCAGTTTTAGGATATTTGTTTTTCTTTTTAATTCAGTCTAGTATGTAGAATGGTAAATATGCATCATTGGTTAGACGGAGAGGATATAATATGCATCATTTATTGAATTGCAGGGGTATATGCATCATGTTTTTTAATATGCATTAGTTTTTGTTTATCAATAGTTTGTTATATATTCAGCATAATTATTAGTTAGCTAATTGTATTCGACTGCAAAGTTCAGTTAACGGATTTATGAAGTTATCTCACCTTTTTCTTAATTTCACTAGCAAGCTAAACGTTTCCCTATGGGCTTAAATATCCTAATTATGATGTTAACTCCCTCTTAACTGAATGCATATAATCAATTAATTTTCAGCTTTAGGAATATGACATATTAAATCAAAATGGGATATGGTACAAGTACCCTCTACACTATGACCGAAATCTCAGAGACATATCTTAACTAAACTAAAATCATATTACCCCCTCGAACCCATTTTTTTTTGTAATTTTGTACACCTTTTTTGCTTGTGTGACATCCAAACATCTCCCACGTGCCTCAACAACGTGGAGTCATGCAGTGTATCACATAAGCCAAAAGGTGTACAAAATTACAATATTGAACAAGTAAAAACTTAAACTTGTATAAAATTAAACAAGTAGACACATGTGTCCTAAGTGGCATAATACATGTAGGACTCCATGTAGGACACAAATTGTCATGCAGGACGAATGTGTCTGTTAGTTCAACTTTATACAAGTTTAAATGACTACTTGTGCACAGTCAAAGATAAAAGTCATAGTTGTCAGTTGAAGTCAAGTTAAGAGTCATGTTTATGTATTATGCCTTTTTAAAATAAATAGAATAGGGAAATTAAGTTGTGTGGTGTGTGTGGAGGATCGGTAAGATAGCAAAACAAACACATTTTTTGTGACATCATTGTTTAATAAGTATCAGACAGAATAATTGTGTTTTTACAAGTGGTGGGGACTTATCTCGACATATCTTATATAGACTAACATCACTTGCATAAATTATGTGTAAAAATCTCTTAACATGGTGTGATATTATCCGTTTTGAGAAAAACTTCCCCCCTACATGTCTCTCATCATTAACATATCTTCTTCTTATCAACTTCTTATGCGTTTGTACACCCAACAAACATAACATCGAAGCATTTTGTCGTGACTCATACCTTATTTATCTCCAAAATTGACAGAACACGCTAAGATTATCAAATCTCATTCTAGATTATCAAAAAAGAAAAAGAAACTGGCATTTTTGACTTGGAAATTAAAGGTCTATACACCAACCAACACTTCTATCCTAACCTATCACTATTGGTTTGGAAATTTAACTTGAAATGTTTTTTTCTCATGGTCTATGCACCAATTATTACTCTCTCTTTTTTTACTAATTAAACTTTTTTTGACAAAGTCTATACACCAATTAATACTCTTATGGACTCTTTCTTCTCTTCTTCTTTTTTCTTTAAGAATTTAAATTGATAAAATAATTATTTCTTACTTGGGATGGTTACTGATTTTTTTGTTAAAGTTTTATACACTGATTATCATTGTTATAGACTTTTCTTTCTCCTTTTAAAAAAGAAGAGGCTACCCGGTGCACAAAGCATCTCGCGTTTGTAGGGTCTAAAAAGTTTAAACATGTGACCTAGACATCACACAGAGACACTTAGGTGTTGTTCCAAAGCTCCCCTAACTTTTTCTTCTCTAAGACTTTAATGGATTTAATAACTATTTCTTATTCGTAGACATAATATTTTCAAGGTGAATTTTTTTGCATTATGTCTGATAGTACAAATTTGACAAATGAGATTAATAATGCATAACAATGTGGGTCTGAACTACTTGTAGAGACTTGGGATTACGACGTTTTAAGACTGATAATGTATCAAACAAAATTGTGATATTACAATTGTTTTCATAATAGTCTAAAAAAGATTATGCAATGGAATTTCATCAAAAAATGTGACACGTAATTAACAACTCAAAAATTGACTGGAAGTGACTAGATGAGCTACTTGGACTTGATTAGTTGTAGTAGATTTTTCCTTGCTTAATTTGTGGTTCACAATAAAGACAATTTTACTGTGGTTCCAAGGCTCCCTTTCACTTTTCTTTCTCCTTTAATTATATAAATTGATTTTATAATTGTTTCCTACTGTTAGAGATAATATTCACAGGGTGATTTTTTCTGCATTGTGTTGGATAGTTAAATAAGATAGACAGCGCGTAGCAATTGTTTCAAGCCTACTTGCAGAGACTTGGGATTGTGACAGTTTAGACCGATAAGGTATCAAACAAAATTGTATTATTACAAGTGACATGATTTTTTGTAGTACCTTTCATTTAAATTTTCTATGTGGATGACTTGACTTAATAATTTGAAACTTTTGATATTTTTCAATAATCATTGGGATTCTTGTGCAATGACTCGTGCATTGATTTGAGAATACAAAGTTGAAAATTCAAAATTTGAGTGAAAGTGAGTAGGTGGGCTCCTAGAATTGACTACTCCAAAGGACAATAGTAGATTTTCTTTGCATGATTTGTGGTTTATTAAAATTACATCCATACATCACATTCATTGATGTTTCACGGTAGTTGTCTTCTAGTTCCATCAAAATTTAAAGTGATTCTCGACTAGATTTATTATTTACCTTTCAGTCAAGGTCTTTATATCAGTTAACATTATTATTCTAACTAAACAAGTTTTTTTTTTTTGTTTTTTTGAATTTTCAACTTAATTGGTTTTGTCAAGGCTCATACATCGTCATCCGCTCTTATAGACTATTCTTTTTTTTCCCTCTAATATTTAAATTGATTAAAGGGAAAAGGGCTTGATATACCCCTCAATTTTATCATTTAGATTTTATATACCCCTCTTTATAAAAGTGACTCATATGGTATAAATATTAAAAAATGATATTATAAGAAATATTTTTAAACTATAGGTAAAATATGTATATATGGTAGGTTTTTTTATAATAAATATATGGTAGTTAAGTATGTCTAATTATGTAATTTTCCTTAATTTTTAAGCCATGTGGTATTTTTGGAATTTAAAAAACAGTTTTAAGATTTTTTAAAGAAAAATGTTAATGAAAAGGATAAATGTACATAATTTATTAAACGATGAGGGTATATATGCACCATTTGTTATATGACCGAGGTATATATGCATCAATTTTTAACGAGGGGTATATCTGCTCGAAATCGCAATGTTGAGGGGTATATTTACCCCTTTGCCCTAAAATAAAAAAAAATAAAAAAATATATATGTGAGCCACTTTTGTTACAATAGAGGTATCTGCGAGCCACTTTAGTGATATAATTTTCTGTTGTAGTTTTTATTTGAACTTTTCTTTGCAATGACTCGTGCATTGACTTGGTAATATGTAAATTTATTAAATTATTAAAATATAAGTTTAATCATCGTCAAGTTAATATACAATATATATGGTTCATAAACCAAATAACAATTTTATCCTAACTAATAAAAAATAATTTTTTGACTTGAAATGTTTTTGTCAAGGTCTATACACCAAGCAGCACTCTTATCCTAACTAATCAAAGTTTTGTGAATCTTCACCTTTAGTCAATGTTATACACTAACACTCTTATCCCAACCAATCAAAATTTTAAAGGATTTTCAACTTGAAAAATTGTTTTTATGGTGTATACACCAATCAATGTATTCTTATCCTAAATAATCAAACTCTCTTTGGTTTATTGTCGTGAAAAGTTTTTTTCAAGACATACACAACTATAAATACTCTTATAGATTATTCTCGCTCTGAGAAGAATTTAATTTGTTATAAATATTTATTACTTGTATTTAAAGTTGATATTCTCAGTTACATATTTTTTTAAAAATAATTCCTTTATTTTTAATGCTTTAATTTTTTTATGTTTTATTTGATTTTCTTCACTTTTTCTTGTATCCATCCAAAATTAGCTTATATTAAATACCATACATTTCAAATTAAATTTGAAATCATATCCAAGGGAAAGACAATGAAAATAAAAGATATAATAAATAAAACTAATATGAAAAAGGAGAAAAAAATGAAAAACAAAATACGTATTTGCGTATGTTTGAGAAAATTTTAAATACAAGGCAAAGAAAAATAAAAAATATAATTAGGTGTGTCAACTTATTTTAAAAACAAGGCAAATAAAATAAGAAGAATTTAAAAAAAAAAAAAACTACAGTAGCTAATTGAATCGAGTTATGATTTCACGTCAGCACATAAAGTGCAAAGAAATATAGAGAATTTTTTTTTGGGGGTGGAGGTGGGCAATAGGACCTCCGTAAATATATGTGTCCTTGTAATTTTGGTTATAGTTCAAGGAGTACTTATGCCTTCTCCCAATGTAAATTGATTAAATAATTGTTCCCTATTGTTAAAGTTAATATTGTCATCACCAACGGATGTGGTACAATGGATGAGGTTGCTCCTCTCTTAATCCAAAGTCTCATGTTTGAACTCTGAGTATAAAAAAATCATTGGTAGAGAGCGTTCCCCACCCCCATCGAATGGGGCTCTACACGGTGTACGACACGAGTTTAAAATAGTCGGACTTCAATGTGCAGTGTGTATCAGACACCGAATGACAAACCAAAAAAGAAGAAGCTAGTATTATCAAGAAGAATTATTCCACATTGCGTAATAATTGGGTTAGAAGATAATATTCTCAAGGAGCAAAGTTCCACAATGCGTAATAGTTGGGTTAGGACTACTTGCAGAAAGTTGTGATTGTGATGATTCCATTGATAAAAATTTTGTATTATTACATTTGGATTTTTGTGTAATGACTTGTGCATTGACTTGAGATTTTTCTCATTAGTTTAATTACAAATGTTTGTTATCTCAAATATTTTTTACTTAATTCTTTAATTTTTTTGGAAATTACAGGTTCCATAAAGTGTTCGTTCTTTCTTAATAAATGACATAATATTCGTGATCAAATCGCTTTTCATTTTGGGAGTTCGGTACACAAAATATCCCGCACATTTTCACATATTTCGTAGATATTATACCATCACATCATTTAAAATGGTTTTTTTTTTTACTTGATATGTTGTTGTCAAGGTCTATACACTAAGCAATACACTTATCCCAACTACTTAAAACTTTTGTGAATTTCTACCTTTGCAATGTAGAGTTGATATAATTATCGTTATCAAAGTGGCTCACATTTGGTATAACGGAAGTGAAAATCTAATTTTAAATTTATTTTTATTTTAAGAAAAAAATAGTTTTTGGATTTATTATTTTAATGGAAAAATTTATTTCTCACTCATTTACTTGTAAAATTTATCATAGATTCCACAATTTATTTATTTTTTATAGACACAAATAGTTTTCAATGTTTTTCTTACTTTTTTTCTCTTTTTCCATTCACATTTTTTTCTTTTCTATTCTCATATTTTTACACTAAAAATGAAAGGAAAAAAAAAAAATAAGAATAAGAGACTCAAACAATGATAAACAAATAGATAAGAGAGATATAAAAAACTCAAATTACACATTAAATCAAAGAAGTAAAAAAAATCATGTATGAGAAAGATTAAATATACTTTGAATTTTGCTAGAAGGATCATATCTACATCTACATGATTTTTTATTTTTTTTTAAAATCAAAAAAATAATTTAACATTAATGTTTTCACTACCATTAGATGAAAAGGTACATGTGAGCCACTTTTATAACGGTAGGGGCATATGTGAGTCACTTTTATAACGATAGGGGCAAAGTTTTGGTCAAGGTCTATGCACCAACAAATACTCTAATAGACTTTTCTTTTTGGATTAATTACTTGGGTGGATCCCTTTTAAAAAATAATTACTTAATTTAAATATACTCTCTAATTATTACCATTTATAGCAATATATAACAAACCTATGTATTTTATTAAATTTATGTTTTCTCTCTTGCCTCTTTACATTGAATCAGATTGAGATGCAATTCACGTTATGCGTGATTCTCATGGATACACAGATGAAGATGCAGTTGCAACTTCTCTCAAAACTAGTAAATAGTACTCTATTTAATTTCTCTACTCTCACTTTTCTGTAAACTCAATAGTGTCTTTCCTGTTACTGAATCTATATCCGAAACGAACCTATTTATTAGTGATAAAGCTTGTACTTGTAAGATTCATCATTGACATAAAGTTCTATTTTGCTATATAAAAACAAGCATTCTACTTAATCCAATTGCAATGTTCTGGACATTAAATCTATGTATTAAAAATGTATTATGCATATATTATATTGTATTATAAGTATATTATAAATTACTTGGGTTGTGATCACTAAAAAGAGAGTGAAGTTTGCAAGCTGTATTATAAATATATTGTTAATGAATAAAACATGAATTATACATGTCTTATAAAGTGAAGTAAAGCAGCACGGCCAGATTAGTCATTTTTTTCCTATGCATAACCAATAAACTACAAAATGAATTAACCTTGAATTAAAAATGTATTACACACATATTAAAATTGAATTAGAAGATAAATAAATATGAATGCAAAATGTAGCAAATGAAAGAGCAGTCAATGATTCGTAGACTGAATAAAACTTGTATCAATAATTAATTAGACAAGTAATCTACTAGACAATGGGGATGAAGGGTTTGCGAGGAAGAATCAATGGCCAATGGTTCTACAAATCGTAACAAATGAAGAAACATAATTAACTGCCAAATGAATTAAACTTGAATTAAAAATATATTACACATATTAAAGTTGAATTAGAAGCGAATTAAACATGAATGCAAAATGTAGCAAACGAAAGAGTATTCTCTGCTCCGTAAAGTGAATAAAACTTGTATCTATAATGAATTAAACAAGTAATTCAATTGTAACAAATCAACCAATAAACTACAAAATGTATTAACTTGTATTAAAAGTGTATTACACAAATATTAAAATTGAATTACAAAAGAGAATTAAGCATGAATAAAAAATATAACCAATGAAAAACCAAACAATGATCTATAGAGTGAATTAAACTTATATCAATAATGAATTAAACAAGTAATCTGATAGTAACAAATAATAAACTACAAAATGAATTAAATTTGCATTAAAAGTGTATTACACAATATAAAAATTGAATTAGAAGAGAAAATTATGAATAAATGAAAAACGTAACTAATGAAAGACAAGACAATAATTTATAAATTGAATTAAACTTGTATTATTCATGAATAAAACATGTATTATATGTGTCTCATAAATTATTTTGGTTTGTATCATTAGGAACATGAGTGATGTTTGCAATATGTATTAAAATGTAGTGTGCATGTATTATAAATGTATTATAAGTGTGTTACCTAAATCATTGTGTTGGTATCACTAAGAAGAGAGTAAAGTTTGCAATACGTATTATAAATGTATTGTTCATGATTTTAATACAATTATAAAACATGTTTAATACAACTTTAATACAATTGTGATACAGTTTCATAAACTTCAGCTATTTCGAGTTTCAATCTTATATTTCTCCTAAAATCAATTATAAACTTAACCAAACCCTCTTAAAATAGAGATATACGGCATTTTCAATTATTTGTAGGATCAATTAACACATCCAAACTAATCACGAATTCGTAAAATTAATATAATGAATTCAAAATTTGAAGCTTTATAATGACCATCAATGGTGAATTCTTGCTGCTATAATTTTAGCGATTTAAAATTTCTGTTTGAGAACATGATATTGTACAAATTTTTATTTTTTCTATTCCTCTTCGTTGTGTTTTTGGGTAAAAATAGTGAAATCTAGACAAAAACTGAGTTGAGAATAATTATTTAAATGAAAATTTTAAAAGAAGTTGAAGAAGGGGAATAAAAAAAGAAGAGGAGGAAAGAAAGAATAACACTGAGAGACCAAGNTTGGTTTGTATCATTAGGAACATGAGTGATGTTTGCAATATGTATTAAAATGTAGTGTGCATGTATTATAAATGTATTATAAGTGTGTTACCTAAATCATTGTGTTGGTATCACTAAGAAGAGAGTAAAGTTTGCAATACGTATTATAAATGTATTGTTCATGATTTTAATACAATTATAAAACATGTTTAATACAACTTTAATACAATTGTGATACAGTTCCATAAACTTCACCTATTTCGAGTTTCAATCTTATATTTCTCCTAAAATCAATTATAAACTTAACCAAACCCTCTTAAAATAGAGATATACGGCATTTTCAATTATTTGTAGGATCAATTAACACATCCAAACTAATCACGAATTCGTAAAATTCATATAATGAATTCAAAATTTGAAGCTTTATAATGACCATCAATGGTGAATTCTTGCTGCTATAATTTTAGAGATTTGAAATTTCTGTTTGAGAACATGATATTGTACAAATTTTTATTTTTTCTATTCCTCTTCGTTGTGGTTTTGGGTAAAAATAGTGAAATCTGGACAAAAACAAAGTTGAGAATAATTATTTAAATGAAAATTTAAAAAGAAGTTGAAGAGGAATAAAAAAAGAAGAGGAGGAAAGAAAGAATAGCACTGAGAGACAAAGAAGAAGAAGAAAAATTAAAAGAAGAGGAAAGAGAAAAAAAGGGTAGGCGAAGCAAACTAGATTGTACAATTTTTTAATCCAAAAAATTGTTATATTTAGTTACAAAAATTATATTGCCATAGATAGTAAATATTTTTTTAATATAGCCTATTTATGTGATTTACCCTTTCTTTTTCATTGGAACATCACCATATAAAATTACCTTTTGCTATGTGCTATATAAACCTCATCAAAGTTATTGAATAGAGTCACAAAGCACGAATTAAAGAACTTAGCAATTTTGATATATATATTTTGAGGCGCGAAAATGGCCATTGGAAAACTTGCATTGTTTCTGCTATACACGTTTCTCTGTCAACTTGTTTTCTCCTCATCTTTACCTCATTTGTGCCCCAATGATCAAGCCCTTGCTCTTCTTCAATTAAATGACACGTTTACTATAAATCTTGATGCTTCTTATAGTGATTACTATCCTAAAACAGTTAAATGGAATAGGGGCACAGATTGTTGTTCATGGGATGGAGTCAAGTGTAAAGAGACGACAGGACAAGTGATTGAACTTGATCTCAGCCGCAGCCAACTTCGAGGCAAGTTTCATTCCAACAGTAGCCTCTTTAAACTCCCCAATCTTAAAAGGCTTGATTTGTCTTTTAATAATTTCTCTGGATCATACATTTCACCTAAATTTGGTGAGCTTTCTAATTTGAGGCATCTTGATTTGTCGTTTTCAAGTTTTATAGGTCTAATCCCAGCAGAAATTTCTCGTCTTTCTAAATTACACGTTCTTCGTATCGAGAGTGATACATATGAGCTTAGATTCGAACCTCACAATTTTGAACTGCTCCTTAAGAACTTGACCCAATTAAGAGAGCTTGACTTTGACAATGTGAACATCTCTTCCACCATTCCTCTGAATTTCTCTTCTTATTTGACTACTCTACACCTTCGGAACACACAGTTATATGGGACATTGCCCGAAGGAGTTTTCCACCTTTATAACTTGGAATCTCTTTATTTAACAGACAATCCCCAGCTCACTGTTAGGTTTCCCACAACCAAATGGAATAGCAGTGCATCACTCATGGAGTTAGTTCTCTATAGTGTGAATACTACTAGTAGGATACCTGAATCATTTGGTCATCTAACTTCACTGCGTACATTGAGAATAGTTTCTTGTAATCTCTCAGGCTCTATTCCTAAACTTCTATGGGATCTCACCAACATAGAGAATTTGTACCTTGGTTATAACCATCTTGAAGGACCAATTTCCTATTTCTTTAGATTTGGAAAGATCAGTAGTTGTAGGTTTTGCATATCACTTAGAAATAACAACTTTGATGGCCAACTTGAGTTCTTATCCTTTAACAGATCCTTTAACAGAATCTGGACTCAACTTGAATTCTTAGATTTTTCATCCAATTCCATAACAGGTCCAATTCCTTCTAATGTAAGTGGTATGCAAAACCTACGGTTACTCAGCTTGTCATCAAACCACTTGGATGGGACTATACCTTCCTGGATATTCTCCCTCCCTTCACTTGACTTGTTAGACTTGAGTGATAACCATTTCAATGGAAACATTCCGGAGTTTAAGTCCCAGACATTTTTTTCTGTTTCTCTAAAACAAAATCAGCTACAAGGTTGTCACGCCCCGAGCCTACACCCTGGGCGGGACCAGCACCCGGAGACCATTTCTGGCCCCAAGCGAACCCTTGGCCTGACTTTCTTAACTCAGCGTAAACCTAACCCAACAGAATAACTCAATGCAATGCAATATTACAAAACAACTTAAGTTATAAAATATGGCCATAAAGGCAACTCGAATCTCAAAATAGAATATTTACATATATACATAAATGAAAGACTCAAAACTAACTGACTGACTGTCTGTCTATGAAGCCTCTAAAATACTGAGATGGATGTTGGGACAGACCCCACAACATCCTAATAAAACAAAAACTAAGAACACAAAATAATTGAGTCCTTCGGAATGCAATGAGGCTCACCACTGACTCTGGAGTGCTCAGCTGGATCAACGACGTGCAGGATGTTGATCCGGGGTACCTGTATCTGCATCATAAGACGATGCAGGCCAACTGGCATCAGTACATGGAATGTACGAGTATGCGAGTTGGAAAACTAAGCAACATAGGCTAGAAGGAAATTTGGAAGAAACTGAAAAGTTTACCTTGCTCAACTCAACTCAACCTGACTGACTTCTTTCAATATAAGGCAATTTAAAACAAGTGCGATCTAAAGAAAGACTGTTTAAAACATGCTATAAACTCTGTGTGTATACAAGGATACAATAAGCCTGAGATGTATATAGAAATACAATTGAACTGATGTATATAAAATACAATAATTTATGTGTATAAAAATACAATAACTACTGTGGGAGTTTCTCTAACCGACAACCATCACATAAGAGCTATAGTGATGATACAGCGATCGACCTCACGCTGCCAGAGCATCTTATACCCGACGAAAGGTATAAGACCTGAACTGCCTAATGGATCCACTAGTCTAATATGAAAAGGATTCATCTAAAAAGTATGATCCTTTTCTACCCATGGTGGCTAACATGGTTCTATGGGGGCTGTGGGTTCTTTGAACGCTCCCCCAATTCGGTGCTCGATACTACTCCCAAAAATGTACTGGCTCTTATGTTTTTAAAACATATGTCTTCCTGCTGATTGACATAATTACTTAAAAAAAAAACTACCCCGAAGGCTCTTTGGAAATTTCAGTTTCCAACCTTGTTTAAATGTAAAGACATTTCTTTAAAACTTCTTTGGGAATACATAGTTCCCTAATAACTTTGAGAAATGAACTCAACTTTAAACTCTTTACTCAACTTGAAACTTGAGACTCTTTACTTAGCTTGAAACTCTAAGCTCTTTGCTTGACTTGACACTTGAGTCTAAAAATGAAGTTAAAACGTTCAATAAAGACTCTTGAACAACTTTACAACTTGCTTGACTTGCTTAACTTCTAAGCTTAACTCTTAACTTCTAACTTCACTTAACTTCTAACTAACTCTCCTTGAATTGAAATTTTGGATTCAAGGTATTTGATCACATGTTACGGATGAGTTCTTGACTTTTAGAAGTACCTTGGAGTGTTGGAAACAACTAGGAAACATAGGTATAATACCTAGGAACATGTATGAAAAAGTGGGGAATGAAGGTAACGGGAAGGATTGGCGTCCTTGGCCAATCGGTCGACAATTACCCAAATAGAATCAGGCTTCCTGCGAGACCTTGGCAACCCTGTGATGAAATCCATATTGATCATCTCTCACTTCCACTCTGGAAGTTCTATCCTCTGAGCCAAACCACCGGGCCTTTGGTGTTCAACTTTCACTTGTTGGCAATTTGGACACTTAGCAACAAACTCAGCAATGCCCTTCATCATGCCATTCCACCAATAAACTTCACACAAATCACGATACATCTTAGTGGAACCCGGATGAATAGAATATCTGGAGCTGTGAGCTTCCTCCATAATCCTCTCTTGGAGTCCATCTACCATAGGTACGCACAATCTACCTTGAAATCTCAAAACACCATCTCCCCCTTGTTCAAAAGCTAATACTTTTTGCTTTTGAACATTTGCCTTTAATTCAAGCAAAATGGGATCTTGATCTTGCTTCTCTTTCACTTCTGACATTAATGATGACTCGGCCCTGCTCGTCACCGCTATTCCTCCTTCTGCAGAATCTGTAAATCTGACTCCCAGGCATGCCAGTCTGTNTTTTGATAACTTGAATAAAAGATGTTATAAAATTATTTAAATTAAATAATATATGATAAAGGAAAATTTAGTTAAATCATAAATTTTTAATAATTAAGTTAAGAAAACAATTATTAAAAATAAAATAATTATTTAAAATAAAATAAAATAAGAGAAATAAACATAATATTATAAACTATAATGGAAGTAAGTATTACAAAACTAAACTTGAAGGGTAATATGTGCAATTATCTCTTTTATCTTTTGGTTATGATGATTTTCTAGAAAAATAGTTTAAGTTGCGTGATTTTATAAAAGAAAATCCATAAGTTGAATGACTTTATTGATATAAAACCAAGTTGAGTGACTTTCTCAAATAATTTCACATACTTGAGTGACCTTTTGAGATATTTACTCATTATCTACCCGACCTAATCAAGCACATGTCTCAATAATAATAATAATAATAATAATAATAAGTTATTTGGTGTAGCAGCCAATATTTGAATAAAGAGTTTCTCCTTGCCGACCAAATAAAGATGTATTTATTTTTTAAGAAAAAAAAAGATTAGAGTAGGCAACTTATTAGTGACGTAGAAAAAATAAGAAGGAAAATTTGAATTTATACAATGTAGAGATATGAGTTGGAAAGGTAGCTCACCAATTAATTAATCAGTGGACCATAATTTTAGCATTACTTTTAATTTGAAACCTAATTTTTTTTATTGATCACTTATATTACATCGAATTTATTTTTATTAAGTAATTTATTTTTTTGACAATCAGGCAAACTTAAGTGTGTGAAATATATTCGTTATTGATGTGGCAAATGACGAATGTCCAGTGTCATTTGAGTAAAAAACTCCATTTTAAAATTTATTTAATAAATAAAAAATAATATTCTCAAAAAGAAAAAGAAAAACTTAGAACCTGTTTAACTATGAAAATTATTTACTATTTATTTATTTGAAAAAGAAACTTTTTACTTTATTTAAGAATTATAATGCAAATTTTAAATATAACTTTAAATTTTATTTTATAATTTTGGAAACATCTCAAAATCTATTTTTATATTTTCCATTTTACCTTTTGACCTTTATTATTTGCCTCAATTTATTTATTTATTCAATAAAAAACAAGCTCATTTGTTTCAACCACTAGAGCTACCCATTTATTCTCTTCAATTTTCATTTTGCTCAATTATTGAACAGCTTTTATTTTCTTACTATGATTGTGTCAACTTTAATTGGGCTGGTACAACTGAAAGTTCGGATTATTTTTAATTTTTTTAGAAAATTTAGTTGTATGTTTCAAATAAAGTAATCAAGTTAGATGATTTCGTTAGTTTTCAGAAATTGGGAGTATAAATTATATCAAGAAAAAATATATGTAAATTCTAAAAATAATTTCAAAGGTTATGTTCAAACACAATTTTCACATTGTAATTTTCTTTTCAATTTTTCTTCCCTACCCCCATTTAAAAAAAATAAATAATACTAATAAAAAACACAATTTCAAAATTCCAAAATAAAGTTAATAATATTTGATTTTTATGGTCAAATACCTACTTAATTTACACTCAATGTGGGTGGAAAGAAAATCAAATCTTTTGTAAAATAAATTAAAAAATAGACCGAATTCATCGATGACGGTCTAAAGTTGATACCAACGTAACTTTCATTTAGGTTGATAGGCATCAAGGCCGTCTTAACCACTAGGCCACTAAAGTCATCGCTAGGGGCCCCCATTTAAAAAAAAAATACTTATACATATTATTAAAAAATTATATTAATTTTTGAAAGAAAAAAACGTGTAAGAGGTTTTATAGTTTTTCTTGAAAAATTGTTATTGTTGATATTCTTAGTTCATAAGTATATGTAAATTGTCTTAATTATTATAAAGAATTTATTCAGTTTTAATATGTCAACTAGAAAATATGATTCCGATTTTGAAAAAAAGAGAAAAAACTTGAAGAATTAGATAAATCTTAAAAAAGAGCCTTGATAAATTTTTAACAAATAATAAAATTTTCGAATAAAAAATACTTCAAATGATCAAGTAACTCAATTATATAATTGAGTTAGATGATAATAATATCCAAGAAGAAAATCTAGAAGAGGTTGGTGAAAATGTGATATTGTTCCCGATATCAAGAACTCTTAAATAATTTAAATAGTTGCATCCCTAAAAATATATATGATCCAAGTCAATGGAAAAATGTAGATACAAAATTAAGAGATCTATTAGTAGAAAATGGATCATTTAGAGTGACTGATATAAATTTCCACAAGATAAATATGTACGACATTTTTCTACAACACACTATATTCAAAAATTCGTAAACAGAGAAAAGTATGAAAGAAAATGATTAATCTACTCTATAGATTTGGATTATTTTTTTTTGTTTTTGTTGTAAATTATTTAGCACAACTTCTATTATTTGTAATAGTAAACTAGCTAGTGAAGGTAGTAATGAGCGGAGAAATCTTAGGGGTCGTTTGGTAGGGAGTATTAGGAGAAATAATCATTGTATTATGTGTGGTATTATGTAGTACTATGTTTGGTAGGAGTTTTGGGCCTATATATAACTAATCCATGGATTAGTTATACACCCTCCATGGTGTTATAGGGTGTACGTATAACTAATACCTTTCATTTGGTGGTATTAGTAATACATGGATCTAATACCATGGGATCAATATATGTAAAGACAAAAAAATACCCCCTCAAATCCTTTCATTTTGTTTATTTT
>NW_026026992.1:0-226 GCF_019186545.1 Solanum stenotomum | reverse complement strand
CCTGAAGGCGGTTTGCGCGTGCCGATTTTAACAAAAACGCGTTTTACTGATTCTTACGCACGAGCGGAAATATGATGAAAAAAATAAAAGGAAATTCAGGCAAAGGGGATGGCTTCCTCATATAGATCTCGAAAAAATACGAGGTTTGAAAAAAAAGATTACGTCAAACGGACGTTCTAGCCGAAAGTTACGGCCGTCTGAAATTCTGCATCTTAAAGGTGGAAGG
>NW_026026991.1:0-233 GCF_019186545.1 Solanum stenotomum | reverse complement strand
CTAGAAAATATTTTTCGGAAAAGATTTTTTAGTGTTTCATTTATGAATGAAAATTATTTTTGAGAAAATATATTTTATTTTTACTAGAGAGTAGAAATTAATTTTTGAATTGAAATTGATATTGAATTTATTTTTAAAAGATAAACTTAATTTTTTTTGGGATGGTGGGGTGGTGGGGCTGGCGTGGGGGTGAGATGGGGTAAAAAAAATAAAAATTTGAAAATTAATATATT
>NW_026026990.1:0-517 GCF_019186545.1 Solanum stenotomum | reverse complement strand
GAGGTTGGAGAGATTCCGGTTAAAGTCCTGGACGTAATGAGATCTTGGAATATGATTGGTAATGGTTCAGTTAAATGTCCGGAAATTGGTAATATTGTGATAGACCTTCTAGCTCCATTATTTTACTTCAACTGTCGGTCCATCTGCCGGGCTTATGGGGGTCCGTGCAGGTGGTTTCTTTTATTGTGCACGAGCGTACCCGTCGGGTTTATGGGAGCCCGGCGGAGTTAGTTAGATTGCATGTCTTTGTTGCCTGTACGCTCGTGTACATACCCCCCCATTTACTACTCTTTGCANTGATGTGACCCTTTATTTGCATTTCAGTTTACTTTTGCTTATCTTGCTCAGTCGGCCGATGATGCCTACTGGGTACCTGTTGTTTGGTACTCATGCTACGCTCTGCATCTATTTTGTGATGCAGGTCCGAGCACTAGTAGCCAGCGTTGATCGAGCTTGGAGTAGACTTATCCGGAGACGGGGGTGAGCATACAGCGTTTTGTACTATTTCAGTCTCCAT
>NW_026026989.1:0-517 GCF_019186545.1 Solanum stenotomum | reverse complement strand
CCTAACTTGAATAGATTTTACTGGAAAGAAGGTTTAGGCAGTGCCTTGGTGAGAGTGTCAGCGATTTGATTGGCACCATGGACATGAACAACCTGAACCCTTTTTATTTCTACATGGTGGCGAACAAAGTGAAAATTAACTGCAGCATGATTCACACGGCTATGAAAGACAGGATTTTTGCTCAGGAATGTGGCTACAAGATTGTCACAGTAAATGGTAGGCAACTGATGCACTGTAAAGCGCAGCTCAGTGAGAAGATTGGTAACCCACAAGGTTTCAGAAAGGGCATTAGCCAATGCCCTATACTCAGATTCAGTGGAGGAGCGAGAGATATTATTTTGCTTCTTCGAGGACCAACTAATTTAATTTTTTGTTTTTGAAAATTGCATGATTCAAGTCTAGTATATATGTAGCTGGTGATGAAAATATAAGACTAATTCTTTTATTCGTGATGTTTTTGAAGTGTGCATTCCCCTGTGAATAAAAGCTTTAGTTTTCGTTTATCAATAGTTTGTTA
>NW_026026988.1:0-1147 GCF_019186545.1 Solanum stenotomum | reverse complement strand
GATCTTTAGGATCAACATCATATACGAACCTTCAAAATCTTCAAATTGCCAAAAACACTAACCAGAGCAAAAAAAACAGTACAATTATCTAGAGGTTAGGTGTTCACCACCAGCTTTTGTATTAATAACTTGATTTTATTTGTCCTTTTCTTATACCTTTATTCTTTCGAAATATCATTTTTTAGCATTTACTCTAAATAGTTTTTTTAAAATAATTTTGATATATATTTTACACAAGGGGTTGTTCCTCTTGAAGAAAATTGCTAGTTAGATGATCAATTTTTCTTTCCTTTTTGAATCTTTTATGCATGATGTGGCATTTAATTTTCATAATTACTCCTTGCATAATTTATACATACATATTCCTCTTCTTGTTTTAAAAAACATTCTTCTATTTTCTCTTACTTTCAGATATTGCATGATGGGCTATTATGTTGATGAACCAGTGGATTGGTGTTGTGAAGAATTTGATATTGGAAAAGGGATAATGTTTTCATCGAGTGGACTAGAAATGCGCATTATGAAGGACCCATGTTACCTGCCTCTGAAAAGATTTATCAGAGTACTGTGCAACCAAAGAAACATTGTAAGTTTCCCGGTGGACATCGTATTAACTGGGTAAAGGAGGTACGGACCAGGAAAATGAGATATCTACATGTTGAAGAAGCACTTGGTCTATCAACAAGCATCAACAAATATGGATCTCCGCGGATAAATATGGTCTCCTCAAGAGTTGTGCCAACCAAATCCATGGTAACCGTGGCTCGAGGGATTTTTAGCTAGCCTAGAGCTCAAATTTCAAACTCTTTTCGTGAGAAGAGCAAAGTGTAGCGGCCTTTAGGATCAACAGGATATATGAAACCTCAGAACCTTCAAATTTCCTAAAACACTGAACAGAGCAAACAAATAGTACAATTATCTAAAGGTTAAGTGTTCACCACCATATTTTGTAATAATAACTTGATTTGATTTGTCCTCTTCTTATACCTTTATTCTTTAGAAAATTCATTTTCTACCATATACTCTAAATAGTTTTTTTTATAAATAATGTTGATATATCTTTTTACCCAAGGGGTTGTTCCTCTTGAAGAAAATTACTAGTTAGGTTATCAATTTTTATTTCCTTTTTGAATTTTTTTTGCATGAT
>NW_026026987.1:0-659 GCF_019186545.1 Solanum stenotomum | reverse complement strand
CAAAACCTTGTTAATACTTTGAGGGGCCATTTGGTTACCGTATAAGATGCATTTTTTTCTCATATATAAAAAGTTGTATCTGTTTTACTATATTTGGTAGAAATTTTGTATTAGGTAGAAAAGCCAACATGACTTACCATGTTTGGTTGATACGTTTCTCAATATTGTATAAAAGTTATTCTTGTATTAATTCTATACGGTGTATGGTTACATTTTTTGTAATCCTACATAATTGATACCTACATAACTTATGAGGGAATCTATGTAGAAATTATGCATGATAAAAGATGGAATAAGTTATGAGGGTATTAATTATACATGTATTAAAAAAACTACACATTTATCCCTATTACCTTTTTATATTGAAAACTCTAGAAAAAACTTTACATAACTATTCTATTTTCCTATTAGGTAGAAAAGCCAACATGACTTACCATGTTTGGTTGATACGTTTCTCAATATTGTATAAAAGTTATTCTTGTATTAATTCTATACGGTGTATGGTTACATTTTTTGTAATCCTACATAATTGATAGCTACATAACTTATGAGGGAATCTATGTATAAATTATGCATGATAAAAAATGGAATAAGTTATGAGGGTATTAGTTATACATGTATTAAAAAAACTACATTTATCCCTATTACCTTTTTATATT
>NW_026026986.1:0-209 GCF_019186545.1 Solanum stenotomum | reverse complement strand
AACTATGCTAGAAGGTGAAATGCGGAAAAGTAAATCAACACAAGCATCTTTACATAGAAAACTCCTTTCTTAAGGGAGGCAAAAACCACGAGCTATCTCCACTAGAATTTTCCCAAACTCTCCAACACTTTATCTTCATTGAACCTTGACTTTGGAAGTCCAAGAACCATTTCCTTTGATATCAGTGTTGTTGAATAGTGAGAAACTTG
>NW_026026985.1:0-734 GCF_019186545.1 Solanum stenotomum | reverse complement strand
ACGTTAGCTCTGTACAAGAGAGACCGACAAAGCTGGGGCTCTGATACTAATTTGTCACGACCCAATTTATCAAGTCATGATGGCACCTACTATAACCCACCAGCAGGTAAGCCAACCCGTAACCCGGAACAACAAGTAATGGGTCTGAGGGTAGAAATTAAACAAGAGTAGGCAAATAACAATATAAACAAACGGAAGCAAACCAAAAACATATATACAAATAAAGATCCCTCCCAGAACCTGGAAGTCACTAGTACAGAGCTACTACACAATGAGTACAAGTCCCAAAAGTGGACAATAGAGACTGGACTGTCTCGAAAGGAAGAAGACAAGTTTATATATACAGATGGAGACTAAAATAGTACAAAAACGCCGTGTGCTCACCCCCGTCTCCAGATAAGTCTACTCCAAGCTCGATCAACGGTGGCTACTAGTGCTCGGACCTGCATCACAAAATAGATACAAAGCGTAGCATGAGTACCAAAACAACAGGTACCCAGTAGGCATCATAGGCCGACTGAGCAAGATAAGCAAAAGTGAACTGAAATGCAAATAAAGGGCCACATAAAGTGCAAAGAGTAGTAAATCGGGGGGGTATGTACACGAGCGTACAGGCAACAAAGACAAGTAATCTAACTAACTCCGCCGGGCTCCCATAAACCCGTCGGGTACGCTCGTGCACAATAAAAGAAATCACCTGCACGGACCCCATAAGCCCGACAGATGCACCGCTA
>NW_026026984.1:0-263 GCF_019186545.1 Solanum stenotomum | reverse complement strand
AATGTTGAGAACCCTGAACCTACACCACAAGAAGATGTAGCGTAGAGTATGTGTAAGTACTTGAAAGGTACTAAACATTCATGATAGGATAAAGCTGAACATAGATAGATAACTGAATAAAGCATATTGAAGAATAATATAATCTGAACATGATAAATAAAGGTTAGGTATTTGGTTAAGGGTTTAGAGCTTAAGTTTTTCTAGGATTTTTTTAGGCTAAGAGGCTTTTTCGATCTAGGATTTTTAAAGATAATTTAGGATTA
>NW_026026983.1:0-439 GCF_019186545.1 Solanum stenotomum | reverse complement strand
CTCATTCCTTTTATCGAACATAATGATGTGAATCGAGCTTTAATAAGTTCTAATATGCAACGTCAAGCAGTTCCTCTTTCTCGCTCCGAGAAATGCATTGTTGGGACTGGGTTGGAACGACAAGCAGCTCTAGATTCGGGGGCTCTTGCTATAGCCGAACGCGAGGGAAGGATCGTTTATACCAATACTGACAAGATTCTTTTAGCAGGTAATGGAGATATTTTAAGCATTCCATTAGTTATATATCAACGTTCCAATAAAAATACTTGTATGCATCAAAAACTCCGGGTTCCTCGGGGTAAATGCATTAAAAAGGGACAAATTTTAGCGGATGGTGCTGCTACGGTTGGTGGCGAACTTGCTTTGGGGAAAAACGTATTAGTAGCTTATATGCCGTGGGAGGGTTACAATTTGGTCGATTCCACCTTGTCTTCGTCGA
>NW_026026982.1:0-774 GCF_019186545.1 Solanum stenotomum | reverse complement strand
AAAATCATCTATGAAAGTGATAAAATATATATTACCTCCACGAGTTAAAATTCCACCAAGTTCACAAATATCAGTATGAACTAATTCTAACAAATCAGTTTTTCTTTCAACTTGAACATGAGGCCTTTTGGTGATCTTGGCTTTACTACAAGCCTCACACTTTTCAAAATTCTTTTTAATCATTGGGATTAATCCTAAACTACTCATGATTCCAACATAACGGTCATTAATATGACACAAACGAGCATGCCAAAAATTGGTAGAAGAAAGCATGTAAACAGAAGTAGAAGTTTTATTCATTTCAACATTCAATTTGAACATCCCATCACATGCATACCCCTTTCCCACAAAAATACCCTTCTTCACTATTACATATTGATCGGATTCAATAATTTGTTTAAAGCCTGCTTTATTAAGAAGAAAACTATACATCAAATTTTTCCTCATAGAAGGAGTATAAAGTACATCTTTCAAAGTTAATACCCTTCCAGAAGTAAAACACAATTCGACATCTCCCGTTCCAAGCACTTGAGTTGTGTGAGAATCACCAAGCATGATGGTTTTGGGCTCCTCAAAATGAGTATATTTTTTAAACCAGTCTTTGTCATAACAGACATGATGGTTTGCACCAGAATCAGCCCACCATCCATCAACACTCTCAACCATGTTTATGTCGGTAATCACCGCCACAAAAGGTTCTTCGATAACGTTTGCCTGAGGGTTAGGACCACATTTCCGGAATCTGCAAATCGAGCAATATGCCCACTCTTGCCA
>NW_026026981.1:0-729 GCF_019186545.1 Solanum stenotomum | reverse complement strand
TATTACCTAGACTAGATAGAATTTTGGAGGGTGAGAAGGTGGTGGCTATTATTAATTATAATATATAAATATGGCCTTTCTATGAATGCAAAAGCCAAATGTCCTTTGCAATTTCCTTAGAATTACAGAATTGTCCTTTTCTTTTTGGTATATGTTTTGAGTATGTTATTGTTAATTTTAGGACTTTTCTAGTAGTTAGGAATGATAAGAGTTGTGACCCTAACATGTACTAATGTTTTGTTTAATTGATATTGTTATAAAATATGTTATCTTTTCTCCATTTCGTACTTTTAAAAATGTTAATTTCAATATGATTATCTGTTTTCACACGTTTTTTAACCTTAACTTCAGACGCGCTAACTAAGCGTGAAAGACAAAAGATTAACTATTATTCACCGAATTTTAGGAATATTCTAAACTGATGCGACCCTTCTTGAATCATGCTAAGACAAGATATTTTATGCCCCATTTTTAATAGCTAAATTTTATGTAACAATAGCCAATATGTTATGAAAAATTCACCCATTTCCTCATTCAAACAACATTCATTTTTCAAGTTTACATAAAAATTGAAATGCACTTTGTTGAAAAACTAATTATATATATTTAGGATAAAGAAATTTGAAATTAGCAAGTGTTTTGGACTTCTTGACCCAAAAATAAAATTATGTGACTGATTACTTCCATAATTTGGACTTCTTGGCCAACAATGCCTATTAATTATGAAAA
>NW_026026980.1:0-317 GCF_019186545.1 Solanum stenotomum | reverse complement strand
TATACGAGGGAAAGAATTCTTTAATTTAATAATGACCTGAAGGGTCATTACAATATCCACTACTAAAAGAACTATCGTCCGCGAAAGTAAGAGTCAAGAAGTACCTGAATGCTCAAATAAGCCGGGGAACTGTGCCCGCATCTCATGCTCGGTCTCCCAGGTAGCCTCCTCAACTGGACGATGTCTCCAATGGACCTTAACCACAGGAATGGCTCTGGAACGCAATCGTCTGACATCTCTGGCCAAAATAGCAACTGGCTCCTCAACATATCTCAAACTGACGGCTCCGAATCCGATCCAGCAGAGATGACTGAGCA
>NW_026026979.1:0-899 GCF_019186545.1 Solanum stenotomum | reverse complement strand
TATTTTTGCTACGCTTAGGTCTAATTCTGTTCCTTTTATTTGTTCAAATATACTATTATCAAATATTATTTTCTGTTCTAAAGATTCTTCGTCTTGATGTTCTTCTTTATTTATTATTTGTATGTCTGCTTCAGTCATTTGTTATATTATAGAATTCATTATCTGATTCTATTTCTATTTCATTTTTTGATATTTCATATATGCTATCTTCACTTTCTAATTCATAATCTATGTATTCTATCTGCGTATATTTTTCATCATCTATTATTATTTCTGATATTTATTTTTTCTTTGGATCTTTAGGTCATTTACAATCTCTAGCTATATGTCCTAATTTTTCACAATTATAACAAGTACATTACGTTAGTTTTCTTTTTGGTCTATATGGTCTTTTGGTTTTGTAATTTTTTACATAATACCTTTTTCTTGGTTTTTTATATTTATATTTTGATGTGTATTTTTTATTATATTTCTTTTTATTTTTATAATACCTATCCGCACAACCAAATTGAGGTGCTGTTTTATTTTTGCAACATGCCAAGTTTTTTACTAATATTTTTTCCATTTTTATTTCTTCTTTATGTTTTTCACATAGTTCCATAAACTATCGTTGCAGAAATTTCATTCTAGCTCCTAAGGTGTCTGTTAATTCTGCTTCATTCCAACTTTTTATTAATTTTGAATTAAAAGGTTCTGGTAATTTTGTAAAATATAATTTTCTTATTTCTTTACTTTCTTCTGTGCTATATGTTCCTTTATAATAGTATTTTCTAAATGCACATGTATATTCATCAATATAACACATATTACATATTGTTAATTTTGTCATTAGATTCCGATTTATGATTTTTTCTTTATTTTGTTCTTCTATCTCTATTGTCATACTACTAAATTCATTT
>NW_026026978.1:0-899 GCF_019186545.1 Solanum stenotomum | reverse complement strand
CATATCAGGGGCACACACATTTGCTGCAGTTTTTCCCTTTTTGAACCTTGGATTTGGATTGGATGGGTATCCATGAAGCTTGTAACATCTATCCTTTGTGTGTCCTGATTTCTTACAGTAGTCACAAAACAAAGAAGACTTGCCAGTGCTAGAATTGCCTCTAAACCCAGTATTACCAGAACTGGTTCCACCTCCTCTAGATGAACTGTAGTTTGTCCGAAATCCCCTGTATCCTGCACTGCTATTGGTCTGTCCATAAGCATTGAGAGAGGTAGAATCCAAGGCTGTATGATTATGAGGCTTCACCTCCCTTTGCTTCTCTTCTTGGGACAAGATGGCAAAAGCCTGGGCCATACTTGGTAGAGTATTCATCATGAGAATGTTGCCTCGGACTGCAGTATACATCTCATTTAAACCTATTAGAAAGTGTATAAGCCTGTGATCTTGTTCAGCCTTAACCAATTTTGTTTTACCACCACAAGTGCACACACAATTGCACTGATAGCTGATATCAATAGTGCTCATTTCTTCCTAGAGTTTCTTCATTTTAGTGTAGTAACCAGTGATATCCAGAGTGCCTTGGACAAGGTCATTGATCTCCTTTTGAAGCTGGTACAACTTACAACCATTGGTTTGATCATACCTTTCTTCTAATTCTCCCCAAAGCTCCTGAGCATTATTGACATACTGCAGACTATCACGCAAATCTGGTGACAAGGAGTTCAGGATCCAAGATGTGACCATATCATCACACCTTTCCCATTGCTGAAAGCTAGGATCAGTAGGATCAGGTCTCACAACCTTCCCATTAATGAATCCTGTCTTGCTCTTAACAGATAAAGCCCTGAGAACTGCTCTTCTCCAGGATCTATAACCAGTTCCATCGAAAACTGCAGGTA